>NC_092515.1:21650186-21805186 GCF_047511675.1 Marmota flaviventris | reverse complement strand
GAGTCCCAAGAGAGCCAGTGCAGGTAGCAGGGCTTCTTATAAGGTTGGGAGATATTTTGGATTGTCACAGCTTGGGGCACTCCAGATATCTCTTAGGGGAGGGCAGGGAGACTGCTAGATACACTGCTAGATATAGTGCACAGGACAGCCCCCATGGGACCAAGAATCGTCTGGTTTAAAAAGGTCAATGGAATTGGGGTTGAGAAGCTCTGGTCTGGATGGGATGGTATAACCAGCAGATTGTGGCATTAATCCTGGCTTTGCCCATCATTGATTCTCCAGCAACCAGAGACTAGTACACCCTTCACCTTCCCACAGCAGGCAGAGAATAAATAATGGTCGAATTCATGAAGAAATAGAGGATCTGAAGATGCAGGGTACTACCAGGGCTCCCATTTATTGAGAAGTGGGTCTCTTACCTGTTTTGATATTTCCTGAAAGACCTGGTGGTCTCTCTGAGTCAAGCCCACCTTTCTGTTCTTGGCCCCAACAGTGACTCCCACCACCTCCCATCCACGCTGCCCTGGCAACCTCTACTTGCTGGAGGGCAGCCACTCAGCTCTAATCCTAGGCTTGACCTGGCCCCGAGGACCAAGCAATTTGGGCAGAAACACCTGCTCAGATGTCCTCCCTGGGCTGAAGCTGCTCACTTTATAGGTGATGTCTAAATCAGGCTCAGATCTGGGGATCACTTTGAGGACTGCAGACAGGAGTACACTGCTTGCTGCCCTGTTTCCTGGGAGGAATGTGATGTCTTTTCCTGTGCTACAAACCTGGGCAGCCTGTCTCATGAAGGATGCTCAAAGAGACTCTCCACACACCTGCCTGAGACTTTCCCAGGAGCCCCTACTGCACCCCTCTTACAGAGCAAGGAAAACTTGGCTTGGAGGCAAGACCTTTTTTTGCAAGCCCTGCAGGACCTAGAGAAGAGTCATATGTCCTCCTTAAACCAAAATAGGACTGGTTTCTGGCCTGTCATTCTGTCCTGGTATGGCTTGCAGCCAATGGCCACTTGACAGGGCCAGGGTCCAGAAGCTAGAGTCCATGAGGGAAAGGGTCTGTGGGAGATCACTGCTATAATTTGAATGTGTCTCCTCCAAAATTCATGTATTGAAAAGAAAATCTGAAATGCAACACATAAGGATGTGGGGCCTTTGGGGAAGTGTTTAGGTCTTGAGGTCTCTACGCTCACAAATGGATCAATGCCATCAAAAAAGAAGTTGATGGGGGAAACTGGCCTTTTTTCTTTCTGCCATGTGGGGACACAGAGTTCCTTCCTGAGTTCAAGGCACATTTTGGGGAATAGAGAATAGCTCTCACCAGACACCAAACCTGCCTTGACCTTGACCTTCCCAACCCAGAATCACAAGAAATAAATTTCTATTCTTCATAAGCTATGCTGTCTGGGGCATTCTGTCATAGCAGCACATATCGACAAAGACAATCCCACTGCCCATGCTTCAGGCTCTTAGGGGGTGGAGACTGGGTGGGCCTGTCGGAGGAGGGGAGGGTTACAGGGACTGAGGCAGACCCGTCACTGAGGGTCCCTTGATGCCCACTGAAAGTTTCCATCTTTCCAGTGTCCAGGTAGCAGCAACTCCCAGAAGTGGGCAGTGTTTCTTGAAGGGACGCCATCTTTGCATGTTCAGAGCCCACTTCAGAGGAGGGGCAGTGCAGGGGACATGGGGCTGGGAGTATGCAGATGAAGGCTTGAGTCCCACTCTGTTAGGGGGAGCTCTGTGACTCAGGGGTCAGCTGTCACCTCTCTTTACCACGGACAGGTGTAGCCACCCTGGCCAGCATGTCTCAGTCACAGTTTGGGGACTTTGAGAAGATGAGGCCTTCAGGACGTGGCCAATCGAAGGAGTTTCACTTTTGAGTATTGAGGGAATCCCCCAAGGTGGGGTGGGAAGCTCACCTGCAGCTCTCCCTCCCGGGAGGCCCTCCAAGTCCCCAGGGAGAGTCCACGAGTGCTTCAAGGCTCTGCAAACAGCTTCTAATTTACTTCCCTTAACTGCCCTGAAGGCCTAGAGCAACAGTTAAGAATCACATTACTGCCTTTTATTGTCTCTAATTTTTACCCAAACGGTTTCTGCTGCGCCAGCTAAACAGCGCTCTCTACTCACTTCGCACATCCAGAGACCCTAGCCTGCCGCGGGCATGCTCTGGATCTGCGCATTTTCTGGAAAAATCAACCATCTAATGCTCTCCCCTCCCCATTTAAGCCATGGACCTCCTCTGCTCTCTTCCCTGCAGCAGATAGGTGGATTAGGGCCACAGGTCATATCCCGGCAGGGCCATAGCCAGGTGGGCTTTGGGAGGGAGGCCTGGGTCTGCCTGGCATCTGCGTGCATGTGTGGTGGGGACCAGAAAGTGCATAGGGTGGGTCTGCTTGGCATCTCTCCTCCTCCCCCTTTGACCTTTCAACTCTCTGCCTTAGATCTGAGTGCAGCCCTGAGTAAGGGGAAGTGGCTCTTTTAAGCTGTGCTTTTAAGTCCTCTAAGAGGCAGAAACTCAACTGAAACTTAATCCAGAAAAGAGGGACTGTGGAGTCATGCAACTGGAAAGACTGAGAGGAGACAGCTTCAGGAATGGTTGGATCAAAGCTGCTCAGGATTCTGTCTCCCTCGCCCTTCAGCTCTGCCTTCTGTCTCAGGCAGCAGAGAGAGCACTGCATGCTTCCACCCTCCAGTTTAGCAGACTCAGCAGAAGAGCGGCATCTACTGGGTCCAAGAATGATCCTGGTTAACTCCCAGTCAAGGCTCAGTTCACACGTCCATCACTGAGCCCTTCACTGTGTCTAGGGCAGGTCTGGATCCCATGTCCCCATTCTGGTGGACAGTGAAGTGAGGAAGAGGGGCCGGCTTAGTCACATGACCTGAAGTTAGGGAAAGGAGTGACTTTCCTAGTGGGACAACCAGGAACAGAGCCCACAGATGGGAATGGATCTCAGCCACTGGTCTGGCACAAATCCCTTCACTCTCTCTTGCTCCAGCCCCTTCTTGGGATCAAGGGAAGAGTGGGAGGATCAGCTCTCCAAGAGCACCTGTCCCATGCTGCCTTTCCCAGCTACTTCCCTCTCCCCTGTACTCACCTCTTCTGGAGTAAACTTGATCCGTCTCATCTCTGTTCTCATTTCCCTCACCCACACCATCACAGCCTTGGCAGGGTCTTGGAGACTCGGTGACACAGGCTGCAGGCTCTGTCCATACCAGCCTCAGTCTAACAGTCAAGCGTAGCCTTCCTGGGACCACCGGCTGCTGTCCTGGAGGCAGCCCCCTGCGGTGGGTTGGAGAGAGCTCACTCCCAGTCCCACCAAGCCCTCTTCTTTCGGAAAGAGCCAACATGAGCTACGATAACCACCTCTTAATTATCGAAGGAATTCTATGCTTCATAAATTGTTTTCTTTCGGAGAGGAAAAGAAAAGTCTTCTGAAAGTAGGATTTGGGAGTGTTTTTCAGTAGAATGGGATGGGGCGGGCTTTCCTCTCTTCACTGGATCAGTGTCAACCGGGCTCCTGATTTCACGGGTCACCATGGCAATGGGAGGGCACAGAGCAAGGTGTCCTTGAAACATGGGTTTCTGGACCTGTGTCTCCAGGCTGCCCCTGCCAAATAAGCCTCATGTGCATCTCCTGCTCTTTCTTGGTATTCTTACTACTAATGAGCTCAGACTCTGATGGGTTTTGAACCCAGGGTATGTGAGAGATGATACATCACCGTCCCCGAAGACTGTCTGATGTTATTCACTCCCTTTTACAGGTTAGGAGGCTGAAATTCCAAGACTCTAGAGCATTCGTCCAAGGTTCCCTAGAGAGTCGGTGGCAGAGCAGGATATGGACCTCTGGCTCCCAGACTCTTCCCTTTGAGCACTATGCCCTGCTGGGCAAGAACTGCCACCAACATGCCCTGGACCCCAGCCCTCGTGGGCTCTTGGCGAACAGAACAAACATGGGATTCCTTTCCTCCTTCCCTTGCATGCCCTGATGGGGTTATGATTTATTGGCAACCTAGAGCAAATCCAGGGAGCTGGCCACCACATCAGATACCACTGGCCAGATGCCTTTCTTTTTCTCAGAGAGATGACTTGACTGAGCACGTGCAGCCAAATCTGGGACAGGCTGTCCAGGATCTGGACTTCATGCCAATGGCACCTTCTGAAATGACAGAGCAGCATCATTACTCCCTTCCTGTGCTGAAAATGGACCTGCTTCCAGGTCGACAGTCTCAGCGTGGTTCTGCATCTACTTGCTGGTATTGTTAATTCCATTGGCCAGGATCGAATAAACTAGGAGGGGGGGGGTGCTCATGTGACAATCACTCATCCTTCCTCCCTTCCTCTTTCCCTATTTCTCTTCCCTCTTTCCTATAATATTAGGCTTGTGACTGAAAAATTAAAATGATTCTTTGTGTCCTATATTCAATTGCTATTTGTCCATCCATCCATCCATCCATCCATCCATCCATCCATCCATCTATCCATCCACCATATCTCTCTTCCTTCTTTCCTGTCCATTTTTTAAAAATTTAATGAGTATTGATTTGAATCACTGCCCCTCTGAGTGCAAAGGTCATTCAGTCCGTCAAGTCTGTGTGTAGCTTGTCTTGTCCCCGGTCCTTCTCTACTGTTCCCTTTCACATGTCACCCAGTAGGTCAGGAATGGTCTCTGCAAGGTGTCCTTGTGTGCAGGGATAAACAGAGCTTTTCCTCTCCCTGTCACTGAGGGTAAGTTCGTCTGGGCTGTCATTCTTTGGATGCACGCGGCCCTGTCTTTGATCTGGAGCTAATTTATAGGCCCCCCCAAAAGAATTAGTTTGTCTGAGGAGAAGAACCAAGGACAGAAAATTGAGTCTCATCCTTGAGTCAAAATGCAGATTTCCCATTGAAACACAAATCTTTCGTTTCAAAAGGTCAGCTGGAATGGTACTTAAAAAAAGAGTTGCAGCTGCTTTAGAATAAGGACACTGGAAACAAAAAAAGTCCCATCCAAGAATACTCTCTGGCCCTGTGCCCGCAGCTTCTTCTCGATGAGACGGCCACATTATCATTCCCTCCAGCCCCTGTTGCTCAGCCTTGCACATGTGGAGATAGATGGTCAGTCAGACAGATGGACAGGTGATGGCAGGGCCAGACCTTCCCAGGATGTGGGCACCCCAGCGTGGAGCCAGGGGTACTTCTTTAGTCTCTCTCGTGTTCCCAGTCAGCCTGACCTCTGGCCACATTCTATTTATCGACATCCCAGAGGTCCAGCTTTGGTCAGAGATGAGCACCCCTCACTCCCATATTATGTTTTGGGTCCATAGAGCCCAGGGTCCTGAACACAGGCATTCTCTATTCTTCCAAGGCCACACCTGACATCACCCCAATTTCCAGTTCCCTCCAACTCCCGAGTTCCTGCTTTTTGGATATGTCTGCATGACCTCCTGAGGATCACCCAGGGCCCGGACCTGTCACACTAGCAGTGGAGGCAGCAGAGACAGACGTTACTAAGCACGCTTATTGCTTATTTACTGATCTACACCCACCTTGTTCCAAAAGCATTGAATGTGGATGACAAAAATACATACAGTACAAAAGTATTAAAATAGAAAAGAGATCAAGGTGAGGGGTAAATAAGGCATGAACAGCGAACTGAGGCCAGGCACAAAGTCAAAGAAGAAACTTGCACTTTAGAAGGTCATGGGGTCCGGAGGTCTGAATACGCTATAAACTAGCAAGAGTGACTCACGCTACAAATATACACTTATTTCCCTTTACAAAAGGATTTTGTCAGAAGTATTTTTAAAGGAAATCTCAAGTCATTTGAAATGAGACATGGTTTACAAGAACTCCATTTACACACAGCTTGTAAGCAGCAGCTATGTGAAGAGCCATTGGTTGATGTCCACTTCTGTGGAACCCTTGTGCCTATCCCTGGGTATGTGGTGTCACGTGGACAGCAGCTTTTTTTTACCTTCTTTCTGGACTTCCTGAAGCCAGTTGGTGAGTCAATATTATTGAGCACTGTTCAAATGTCCAGGGAGGACTGAGCCACAGAAGCCTGGAGCTCAGTATCCAGGAGATGAGTGAGTGGTGACATGGGTCATGCTAAGGATGTCCAGAGCTAGGAGAGCCTTGGGTGGAGCTGGGATTTGATGTTTCATTGGTTCATCACCTGCCCATTGTTCTCTCCCAGAGTCTTCCTTTCATTTTCAAAATTCACTGGAAAGGTCTCTTTACAAATTGAGGGTATTAACACAGTATCTGAGATTTGTCAATTATCTATCTTGTAGATATTTCTCAATTCTGAAATTAATTTGCTAATAGAGTTTTAGAATTAATTTTATTGAGGAACTCTTATATGTCATGCTTTGTTCTGGCTCTGGGCAAAAACGAGGAGCAAAATGTAAACATCATCCTTGTACTTCAGCCTGAGGAGGGAAGGACATATTAATCAATTAATCACACACACAAAGGACAGTCACCACTATCTCAAGTGTCCTGAGAGGTGGAAGAGATCACCAGCGATCATGGTGTGTGTGTGTGTGTGGGGGGGGGGTATGTCTGTGGGGAGATGAGGGGCTGAGCCAGGTGAGAGTGGGCAGAGGTCCCTGCAGGAGAGTGGCCACAGGGCTAGAGGGCAGACAGCAAGGTGCCACGTGGTTGCACGTGGCTCAGTGAGGCCGAGCGACAGGGCCAGGTGTTTCATGCAGAGACTTTGAAAGATGTCCAGAATACCTGCACCGATCTGATGAGGCTTTAAAAGGTGTCTGGGTAGGTGGAGATGGAGAGTGAAAGGGGAGAGAGCACTTGAGGGCATCCAGGGAAGGGAGGGGGCCAAGGTGAGGGAGAAAGTGGACACTGGGAAATCAGGTAGAGAGAGAGGGATTCTGAAAGCGCAAGGGTGTGCTAGACTGTGAGCTGTAAGGCAAGCATGATCCCTAAGGCCTCGTGGAAAGGCGTGGCCCAGTTTGGGAGGGCGTGGCTAAGGGGCGTGGCCAAATGCAGAGAGCTCAGGTTTGACATGCCAACCTCTGCAGGGCAGCGCTGGGACAGACGTGGAGGACTTCTGCAGGCTCCATAGAGAGCATGCATTAAGGGGAATGGAGAATGAGACTTTTCACTGGTGATTTGCCCTGGGGGCCTCTGGGCACTGCCTGAATGCAGGTTGACAGGAGCCTGCATTCAGGAGGCGCCCATGACCACTGTTGAAGCTGCACGGGTTGAATATATTGTTGTGGAACCTTGAGTGCCCATCCAGAAGCCACTGACCAGCCAGACATAGGACAGCCAGCGTGTCCCTTGCAAGGTTCTGCTCCATGCTTTGGAGGCCATGCTTCCGGTCTGTTCCCTGCATTTTTGCAACAGGAATTCCACTTGGAAACAGAAAGAAAAATAAAAGCGGTAATTTTTACCGGCAGTGTTCCCTATGAGTGTCTCTGCTGATAATTACAGAGCTGGGCCCACTTGGCTCCAGTCAGGGCACGCTGGCTGGACCCCCATCAGGAGCCACATGCATGCTCCAACCCCAAAGATGTGCATTTCTGATTTCTGACAGGACCACTGTTTAGCTGAGCTCATCTTACTCCCTCCCCTCTCTTGCCCCTCTATCCTTCCTCTTCTTTGACTCTCCCTCCCCTCTCTTTCTATATTGGAGTGATCTTAAAATCCAAGAATGTGGCAAGAGGCCTCTAACAAGGGGAGAGAGAATTAAGTCAAATAAATTACAGCAAAATAAGAGGAATTAGGTTTAATTTAAGCAGGTAACAGAAAAGGGATTGAGTTTGTCTTTCCCCTGTCTTGGAAGGAGACCACATCAGCTGGGGTTTTTTTTGCCCAATGGAAGAGCAACATGGCTGCCTTGGTTCAGACCCGCCTCCTCCCTTACTCTCAGTCTTCTCCTGGACCCAGATTATAGGTTTGCAAGTCGCTGACCATGGTTGAATTTTATCATTATTAAGGTTCAGTGCTAACCTCCTCCCCTTATTTCCTTCCCATTTAAAGTTTCAGGGATAATAAATTCTTTTGATTTAGCAATTATGGGAGCACAGAATTAGTCAAATGTGGGCTTTGAGAACAAAGTAGAATGGGGGCCTGGTGGGTTTTTGCCGAGATGCCACAAATACTTACAGGCCTGTGGCGGAAAGATCTGGGGAAATGGTGCTTTGTTAAGTCTGAAATTGGATGGGTTTTAATTTAAGAGCATAGCTCCAACCCTCACCTCTCTCTCTGAGCAGAAAAATAGTTATGTTTGTGGGTGACATATTCCTGAAGTCAATTGTGCTAAACCACTGTGTTGAAATACATTATATTGACTTGTCTGTGGCTGTGCTTTTCCGACTACAACATTGAGTTGGCTAGTAATAAAAATAAATAAGAATTGTATATCATTTCATTCATTTTTTTGTATTACATTTGCAAAATGCATAAGGATATAACACAACGTGTTGCAATAGAGTTTTAGAAAATACAATGATAAAATTAATCCTTGATACAGAACGATGGATGTGGGTGGATTAAAACAGAAAGTGGGGAGGAGCAGCTGGTGCTTTGAAGGTGCTTCCAGGTTGGGTGCTGGCCGGAGCTCTAGGTTCTCTGTGGGTTGGTGGAGGCCAGGACACACCTGTGCCATCCCTGATGCTCCCAAGGGCCACCAGAGGAGCCATCCCTCCTGTACAAATTGAGCGGGGCCTGTCTTCTTTGCCCTCAGCCAGCCATAACACTACCTGGACTCTTCCCATCAATGTTTCTTGAGACCAGTTGAGGCTTGGTCCCCACAGGGCTGGACCCTGATGGGTGGCTGGGGTATCCTTGCTCATTAGCCATAGGTGAGGGACAAGAGAGTGAGGTTTGAGCAGAGCAGGAAACACATTTGTTTGTTGCTGGTTTACTTTGTTTATGTAGCAGCCCAAGCTGAAATGGTTACTGTGAGATATAGACAAAGGGGACCCTGGCCCTGGGACCCTTGGGTTTACCTAAAGTCCCTCAGCAAATGCACAAGCCACTCACCTGCCAGTCTCTGGGCTTTAGCCTGCTGGGTATGGGGAACACCCCACTGTCCCTGAGAGTTCCAGCGTGGAGATTCCAGGATGAGGCACTCTGTGCCTTTTCCTTGTGGAAACCTGGTCTCCTACCCTGAGAGGGCTGGTCAGGGAGAGCCCTCCGACCAATCCTTTGGCTGTTGGCTCTGGCAGCTCTCTGTCACCCTTCTAAGGGTCTGCCAGCCCCAAAGTTAGATACATACACATGAATGTGCACATAAACGTGGATGTGGACCAGGTACAAAGACACAAACACACACACACACTTTGCACACGTGGGGACACACACAGATTTGTCAGTGTACATGCTTACACGGGTAGAGGTACACATTGTGATGTGCACACAGATGACCCACCCCATCCCATTCCTAGGGCTTCTCCTGGGTGGGACATCCTCTCTCTTCCCCATCATAGCAATAAGGACCCCAGTGCCATCCTCCCCTCCTTCCATCTCTCACCCAGCCCCAGCCCAGTCCAGCCCAGCCCTAGCGCCTCAGCAACACTGGTTCCTGCCCCTATGATCCATTCCCTAACAGGCAGAAGACCCTTTGGCTCTGGGCTTTCAATGGTCCCTATTGCTGTGAGAACAAAGTCCCCTCCTCACCTCATTCCTTGAGTTGCCCATGGTCTTTGAAGCATGCCTAGTGTGGTCTCCAACTTCTCAGTGTTCTTTCCTAGACACTCCTTGTCCCCTGTTCACCCAGTAGTTGCACCAGCCTCTCTGTGGCTGCCCAGAGACCTGTAGTGGGGCCCTGTCCCCTCCTCCACTTTAGTGCTGCTTTTCTGGGAGTCCTCTGCTGTTGCTCCCCAGTTCCCCTTCCCAGAAGTGCCCTCTTGTAGCAGTCGCTACCTCATGTCCTTTTGAGCAAATATATTCTGTGGTCACCAGTGTGATTATGCTATCATGTAATTTGTCCCTCCCTCCAGCCTATCAGCTTTGGTGCAGTTCTGTCTCTCTCTCAGCTCTATTCCCACCAGCACTGTTGCTCAAAATTGGTGTCAAATGGATGAATCAATATTCCTACCTGCAGGGACCTACAGCCACCCAAGGGCCTTGCTGCCCCATTTGCCCCTCATGAGGAACTGAGGAGGTTGCGGATCCCCTAGGACACCACCTGTCTCTGATAGGACAAGAACCCAGTGTCCTCACTCCTGGCTAAGCTCACAGGCTCCTCCACCCCACCCCTTAGCTGGACTTGGGGCCAAATCAGCAATCCAAGGAGCTCCCTGAAAGACTTCAAGAAAGTTCCTTCCACCTTCCCACACCAGATAGGCCCTGATGCCAACGAAAGAAGAGAAAAACACGTCTGAGCCAGCTGGGGGCAGAGGCAGAGAAGGCCTGGGAAGATGGGGTGCATGTGAGTATAGGGGTAACACAGGCAAGGGACATGCTCCTTACTCTGTGTCCCTCTCCATAGCAGGGTGACCTCTCTGCTTGTTCAGAACCATGTAGAGAGCTGAGTTGGATGTGGTGCAGTGGAATCCAGAAATTTGGGACCTGGTAAGCCCTGGAGGCAGGGGTGGTGGAGAACAGGGGCTGGGTGGGTAGGGGTGCAGAGAGCCCGCCTGGTTCCTCTGTGTGTGTTTGGGGCCATGAGAGGGAAGGGGGAGGGGAACAACACACTGACCTGCGGGCTGCAGAGCATCTCAGGCAGGGGTGGGGCAGGGAGAGGCACCAGGAGGCTGAGCATCATGGACGCTCTTTCCTTTCACCCTGCCCACCAGCTGATAGTCCCTGGCCCCTTCTGTCACAGCCCAAGTTGGCCACCTGTGCTGCAGGCAAGGCTGCAGCAGGGTTGGAAGCTGCCCCAGATACTGGCCAGTCCCGGCTCAGGCAGCCTCTACCTCCCATGCCTGGCAGCCTGTCTGGGCAGCAATTTCTTGGTGGCTTAAGGATGGAGACAGTGTCTGGAGGTCTCCTCACTCTACCCAGTCTGGGGACCTTTGCATGGGCAGCACCCTGAGCTTCATAGCTTCTCCTCCAGTAGCCCCCCTCCCCCCAGACCAGGACCCAGCCTACCTGCCCCACAGCTGCATAGACCTTGATCTCAGTTTGGTAGCTCTAATGTTTATTGGCTGATTAGTTGACAAAACTGTGGGTGTTGTCTCCTCCTCCTCCTTCTTCTAAAATATTTTTTAGTTGTTGATGGGCTTTTATTTATTTATTTATATGCAGTGCTGAGAATTGAACCCAGCACCTCACACATGCTAGAAGAGCACTTTACCACTGAGCCACAGCCTCAGCCCCAAACCGTGGGCTTTTTAAAGAGCTGATTCTCTGCTGATTTGGCCAGCATAGCACAGGCCTGGCTTTTTGTAGACCTGGGTTACCATGTGCATGGAATCAACTGATGGGTGTGAGGAAGGTATGCATGGCAGTGTAAGTATGATCATGTGCACACATATGAGTGGTATGAGCTCATGTGCACATTTATGAGAGTGCATGCGTGCACATAGGCATGTGTGTGGGTATGAAGTGTGTATGCACTACAAGTGTGCATATGTGTACATGGTTGTTACAGATTATTTGTGTCCCCCAGATTCACAGGTTGAAGCCCTAACCCCCACTGTGATTGTTTTTTTTTTGGGGGGGGTCCTTGGCAGGTGACTAGGTTTAGTTGGGGTCTGAGGCTACCCCTCAGAGGATGGCACTTGTGCCCTTGTCAGAAGAGGAAGAATCGCCTCAGCTTGCACAGTCTCTTGACTGAGAAAGGGTAGAGTATGTGGCATCCATCTGCCAACCAGGAAGAGCCCGCATCAAGCATCGAATCTGCAGGGAACTTGATCTTGGACTTCCAGCTTCCAGAACTGCAAGAAATAAGCATCACTGGCTTATGCCTTCGGTCTCTGATGCTTTACGACAGCAGACTGAGACAGGGGGTGCAGTATGCGAGTGTGCATGTAGGTGTAAGTGTGGGTGAGTGTGTGTATGTGTGTGTGACTGTGTGTGTTGACATTTTTTCCAAATCCCAGATGTTGTGGAGGGATCTTTCCAGGGTGATGAATCTAAGTCCTCTAAGGCTGGTGTCCCCTTCAGTGGGGTCTGACCCATGAAGGCTCCTGGGCACATGGCCAGCAATTCCCAGAAAATTTTCCATCCTCAGAGGTCTTGGAAACTCCACGCAGAAGCTGTTGACCCCAGCCCACCACTGGTTTCACATCAGCACATTTCTACAGGGTGTCTACTGAGTCACCCAGGTGGCTCCTCTGGGTAGGCATGGCCTGTGGTGTCCATGACTGATATATAGGTTTGTCTGGGGAGTTGTAGGAGCAAGGAAGCAGGGTCCCTGTTCAAACTCCTGGGGCTCTAAGGACAGGGCCCTGGGCCTAACTGGTGCACCTCCACTTTTGTGCTGTGGCCCTCTAGTAGCTAGAAGATGCGAGTGCATTAGTGACAGGGTGTAGCAGTAGCTAGTGAATGGCAGTGCATGGGAGAGGTGGTGCTGCCAGTCACGGGGCCAGAGCAGGAGAAAGGAAACACCAACGCTCAACAGCAGCCATAGAAGATGCGGGTGGACTGGAGGGCTTCCAAGACAGGCTCTAGTGGGTCCCAGAAACCCTGTGTGCAGTCAAAGAGGGTGTGTGGGACATGGGAGACCTGCATTCTCTGGAGGGTGCATGTGTGGCCACGGGACCAGGCACTCACAAAACAAGGGGACCTGGCTTCCAGAGGGCAGGCCAGGCCCATCTTTTGTCTTTAAGGAGCTCAAGGAAGGTGAGGGGGTAGAAAGGATGGTGACAAGATGTGTCAGCCAGCTGTTCCCATTACAAGGACGAATTACCCATTACCTTCTCTGTGGTACAGGAAGAACTCGATAGGGTGATCTGGAGGCTGAGGGGAGGAGAGACTGTGAGTTTCACCCTCTGGTTTGGGCCAGGGGTTGTGCGAACTTCCTGCTGCATATCCCTTTGGCTATGCCTCCTGTATCCTTGATTTTACATGAATGGTCAGCCATAGTGTCCATGGGCTTGTATATCATGACCCCCTGAGCAACGTAGGTGCAGGAGCACTCACACTTCTCAGTGCACAGAGCAAAGCCCCACCCCTGGGGTTGTCTGAAAGACACCTATAGGGGCGGGTGGGTTCCTGGTCATTTGTTGCCTTGGCTGTCACAGGATCCTTCCTAGAATGCCACATCTGTTCTTGGAAGTGTTCCCAACCAGCCCAAACCGACAGGTCAGGTCCCAGCCCTGCAACACGGCTTATTCAGGAGCCATTAAGGTGGCTTTGAGAGTCATTTGACGCCAGATGTACCAAAGACCTTGGGTGGGCCAAAGGGCTGGGGCTGTGAGGTGGGGACTTACCTGGCACTGGGACCACTAGGAAAGTCCTTAAAGCTACATCCCTCCAGAAGGCATCTGTTGAAGACCATGAGCCCTGGAGGACACTTTATTTAAAATCCAGCAGGCAGACACTCTGAGAAAGCACACTGTCACGACTCAACCTCTCAGAATGCCATGGCAATTTTAAAAAAGAATACGTACCGTACACTTTTTGTCACATCTTAGATGTCCTTCCGCCTACAGGAGCCGTCAAATAAAAATTAATTTTGCTTTAAAAAAAACATGCTGCATATTTTTGACACTCCATGTCTGTTCATTTGCATGGGACACGTTCTTCCATAATGAATCATCGTAACGCTTAAATTAAACACAGTAAAAGAATGGTTAATGCCATAACACGCTGACAATTTAACCTGGCCAATATTTTTATTGCCTTGTACAATAAACCTAACAGAGCACAACTTGCTTTTGACTGGTGGAAAATCGGTTATGAACCGCCAGGGAGCGGCCAATTTTTCAAATGCAGCCATTCAGTCATACTATAGCCACTAAGACTTTTTTTTTTCCCATACACTATTGCTGTTATAATCTTTTGAGGATATTTTATCACGGCAATAACCTCCTCAAAATCAGTCTTTACTGCAGTTAATGACTGGACAGCTGGAGCTATAACTGGCCTTGGCTTTGCCCCCAGCTATTAGCTAACAAACCAGTTGTTATCTGCAGGTAACAACCAATTTCTTTTGGAATTTTCTTGATAAAGTGCCTCATTGGATCGAAGTTCTTTTTTCCCCCTTTTGTACCAGCTCCGTGGATCTCAGGGAGCTTAAGGCAAGAGGGGAAGAGCTGATGGGTGCCTAACTCCCAAGCATGGGTCATCTAAACCGCCACACCTTCCATCCACCACCACCGTGTGGGTTTCTGTCCCTACCTGGATTTGTAAAGTGCCATTGCTTGTGGGCTGTGCAGCACAGCTGGAACTGACTAGACAGAGCAGAGAGCTAAACACCTGGGAGGTACTGAGCACAGACCTGGTAGGGCCAGGCTTCCAGCAACCCCTGGGAGTTTAGGGTGAAAGGCAAGCCCTGGGGTATAAAGTCCAGGCACCAGGAGATAAAAATATGCTGGATTGACAAGCACCTTGTGTTCGATGAATCTTGATGGGAGATAGATATTTACACATCCTTTTTTTTCCACGTGTATTTCACTTTTGATCCCCCTTTTAACTAAGAATTTTAAAGTTAGGAAATATTTATTTATTTTACAGCGAACGTATTTATTTTAGAACAATATTAGCAAATTTGGACCCGAGCACCAACACTAACATTTGTCCAAGCAAAGGATTGCTACGGTGATGAAATATTATGAGTTAATCTGAGCAGAATTCAAAGAGGGAATGTTCATAGAGAAAGCTAAACCAAGGCAGAGCCCACTGCCAAAGGATCAGCCTGCCCTCAGCACCCACAGGTCCTTCCCACCTCTCCTGCTGCTGCCCAGAGAGGGGACCTCTTTCTTGCTCCATTCCTGAGTGTGTTTTAATATCCCCAGTCCTCCAGCATCAAAAGTGGATGGGGTGCTTCCACACTAGAGCAACAAAGAAACACTACAGCGATCGCCTGTTCACGGCAGCAGTTTGAAATTCTGCAGATTGATCAGTGTTTACTGTGTGAGATGAAGATTCGATTCCTGAAATCACAGTGCTGATTGCAAGTAACTTTACATATGCGTCTTTAACAAGCAGGGCAAAACAAAAAATTAATGTTCTTAAAAGTGAAGTAAGTTTTTTTTTTTTTTTTCAGCCTGGAGAGAAGACCAATTAAAATCACTTCAAATTTTTAAATGAGTTTTAATTTGAGAGAGTGGAATTCTTTTCAGAATATGAGTTCTGCTAAATATTTGAAATCATCATGTATCGTGTTCATCTGAAGCCCGGGATGCTTGTAAATTAAATAACAAATTAAAAAATGAGCCTGATATTCTTTTTTTTTTTTTAAAAAACTCATCTGTTAGGTGACACCCCTGCCACCCTGAGGCAAGGCCCAATTTCTAAAAAAAAAATGTGGAGGGTCACTCTAGGCAAGTTGAAGGGTAAAACAGCCTTCCTACAAGTTCCCAGGTCCCAAGATTGCCACTGGGACTAAAGCAATTCTGTGATTTTAAATCATTTTGAATTTCATAAACCCAACTCTTTAACCTTTTGTAAATGACAAAAAGTGCAACACACTCTTAACATTTCTGATCATTCCACACTATGCTGGCCCCATAAAGCTCATCTTTTCCAAATTTAAGCACTTAAAAATGTGAAGTGCTCCAATAAATTTAAATTGGCATATGCTACGCATATCAATGGGAAATGATTCAAGCATTAGAGGCTGGAAGTGGTGAGTGAGGGCAAGCAAACCAGAGCATTCATTGTCACGGGATTGATTTTTAATGACTTTCTATTGATTTGGTGCCTTTTAAACCTGATGGCCTAAGGTTGGTCTTGCATATCTATCACACTGTGTCTTTGGCCCACTCAGTCTTCCACAGCGAATGTAGGTTGCTTTTCCCTTCTTGCCAAGACAGTCTCTGAAGTGGATGGGAGTCTTCTGGGACAGGGGCTGGCGTGCATTGAGCCTTCCAGGGACAAGAACTGAAAGGTAACCAGGCAGAAGTGAGGCATGTTGTTCAAGACTCCAGTGGTGGTAAGTGACGACGTCCAACTGGAGACAACAAGAGATTTATTGGCTTTCATTCCTGAAGAGTCCCTGGATGGGTCAGGGATTGTTGGGTGCAGAGACTTTCTCATCTCCCTTTTCCTCTTCATATCACATTCTCATTCTCCTTTAGCCCTTTTGCTCCACCTGTCCCCCACCTCTCCTTTCCGAGGAGACCCCTTTAGGCAAGATTGTCTTCACTTGGTAGCTATTGACAGGTCCATGTTCACATTCTCCTAGTTCTAAGTCCTTCAGAGAATGATGCTATCTTATACCTAAGCAGGTTCTGAAGTGAGTCTCTTGGGACCATATTGGGACATGGGCTCATTTCTGGCCAGTCCCCATGTCAGGGGCATTCAATTTTCTGATTGGCTATAAACTCACTCGTGGAGTCAAAAGTAGAATAAAATCTCCAACACTTGAATTGGGAGTGGGTGAGGGATAAAGATGAGTCCTCTCCTGGGCCTGGAGGTCCTGCTTGTCTTCTACATGTTGGAAGAGTGGTAATTTGCATTTACCTGCTTCTTTTAAACTAGGTGTGCCCTGTGTTTTGCCATGGTCACTGATATATGAGTGGAAGTTATGCATGTCACTTCATGGGGTAGGAACTTTAAAAGCTCCAGAAAATGGGTGTTTCTACAGCCTGGGACCACAGTAAGGAGATTCAGCTAGCCAGTCATGATGGATATGAGAAAGAAAAATAAATATTGTCTTTTAGAGACCATAAAAATTTGAAATTGCTTAGGGACAAGCCATAGTCTAGCCTAATCCTGAATGATGTGGAAATCGGTAGCAGAAATGAGTCCCACCAAAATCCAAACCTAAAATATATGAGGCATTGACTTTGTAATAGTGGAAATGTGTTAGTCGGCTTTCTGTTGCTGTGACAAATTACCTGAGATAATCAACTTATAAAAAGGTTTATTTTGCCTCACAGTTTCAGAGTTTTCAGTCCATAGTTGCTCGACCCTGATGCTTTGGACCTATACTCGCACTGTACATTTATGGTGGGAGTACATGGCGGAGGAGGCTTGTTCACTTCATGGCAGCAGGGAAGCAAAGGAGGTGGGCAGGAGTCCCAACATCCCCTTCAAAGGTATGCCTCCCAATGACCTAACTTCTTACCAGGACCCACCCACGTCCTACAGGTTCCACTGACTCCTAATAGTGCCATGAACTGGGAACCAAGCTCCATGAACCTTCAGGAGACACTTGAGATCCAAACTACAGCAGGTAGTGAGTGGCAAGGAAACTCTTATCAGAAGCTGGAGAGATGGAAAACTATATTGTCATGTGGTGAAACTTTTGCCAAAACTGTCACCTGTAGTAATTTTAGCAGACAAAAACAAATGTATAGCTCTTGGGAGAGTTTGGAGCAGGGAATGATAATAGTGTGTTGGTTCTGCTGGCCACATTTGGCAAGGTGTTAGAAGAAAAAGATGAATTTGAAAATAATAATCTAATTTTTAAAATAATAATAATAATAATAAAACAATCTAAAAATAATAATCTAATTTTTTCTGAAGGAAAAAAAATATATACCCAATGAAAACAAGTTTCAAAATGTAGGAGACAAAATCTTCCTTAGACAAAAAGGAAAATCTAGTCTGCCAACAGGAATGAAAGGGGGACTTGCAGGGTTCAAAGATACAACTCCTCAACCCCTAAAAGTGAGTGACAACATTAATAACTTCAACGAAAAAGTCTGATTAAGACTCAGGCTCACAGAAATATGAAATTAAGAGCACGGCTGACACAGCATTGTCAGCTGAACCCCTGGATGGAGTGAAATGTCTCACAGAAAGGCTTGTTTGAGGGTGTGGAAACACCTAAATATTTTCAACTGAACAAAAATTTTAAAGGAAAAGGACTTGAAGATGAGACTTTCTTCCTAAAGTCTGATGGGTTCAAGATATAAAACTCAAGGAAAGATGTGAAGAGTTCCTGAATATTAAAAAAAAAAAAAGGTGTACACACCACCAGCACACACCCTCTTATGAACCTGTCAGAGAGCCAAGGTTACAGGACGACCAGTTTGCTCCAAATCTGGAGAGGGAGAGGAGCCTATAGGGAGAGGAGGCCACTGCACTTGCTAGGACATGGGTGGGAAGAATGTGCTAGAGTAGTGGACCAATCAGTGGAGACTGAGCATGGGCTAGGAGGAAATATGTGGCCCATGAAGGCACGGATGGGAGGATGTGAGCATCCTCTTGTGAGCTTTTTCTCTATAAACCCCACGAGGCAGTCATAGGGAGGGCTGGGGAGAATCTCTGGAGAGTTTCTTTGAAGCAGGCTTGGAGGAGGGGAAAACAATCCCTGTGTGAGAAGGGCACAAAACTCCACCCAGATTATTCTCTTGTATCTTTAACATGTAACAAAAGCCTTAATTTACAGAAGAAAAGGCACCAAAGATCATTGTACTTACCACTTGGCCCTTGGCAAATCTATTGCCACTGGGATGAGGGAATAGGAAAGAATCCTCTAGCCCTGGAGAAGGGGTAGGGAAAGGCACTGGGCCCAGAACCTACAACTAGAAGCTACAGAACTGTAACTGTTCTTGTTGAAACTAGAGGGTTTTAAAGACTCTAATTGCCTGAGGGTAATCATAACAATAACCAGCCTCCAATAACAATATTTAGCCTAACTTCTGACAAGAGTAACACAAAACCCTACATTCAACGTCCCCCCCCCCAAAAAAAAAGAAGCAGCCTCATTTGCAAACATAAACCTGTTTATCTAAGATGGTACACAGGGTGTCCAGTTTTCTACAACAACAACAACAACAACAAAATCCCATCAGTCATACAAAACACCAAAGTAAATCATCACAATTCCAAGAGAAAAAGCAATGAACAGAACAAGACGCAGATATGAATGACACAGACATGGAAACCATCTGACGTGTGACTTTAAGTTACTGCTCAATATTTAAGACCTTAATGGAAAAGATACACAGCATGTAAGATCAGACAGGTAATTTCAGAACAATGGTGGAAACTATAAGGAGAAGTCAAAGGGAAATACTGGAAATGAAAACCACCATAACAAAGATGAAGAATACCTTTGATATGTTCATCAGTAAGTTTGACAGCTTGGTGAACAGTAAACTTCACAGCTGAATGAATTTGAAGATAGGTCAAAAAGAAATTACCTAAGTGAAATACAAAGAAAAACAAGATTTCAACAAAGGAACAAATAAAAAAAAAAACCAGAGAAGTGCACCAAGAATAGTGCGGCAATATCAAATAGTATACCACATGCATTGTGAGTATTCTGGAAGGAGAAGAGAGAAAGAATGGGGCAGAAAAAGTATTTGAGGAAATAAAGCAAAAAAATTTCCAATATTAATGGCAGACCACTGATTCAACAATCTCAGACAACATCAAACAGATTAAATACACCTATCCTCAAAAACCAAAATAAAAGAGCACGTTGGCAGATCATATTCCAGCTGTTGGAAACAGAAAACAAAGAAAAAATCCAGAGGGAAAAACACATTATATACAGAGGACCAAAGATACTTATGATCAGAAACTATGCAAACCAGAAAACCATACAGTAATGTCACTAAAGTGCTGAAAGAAAAAAAAATTCTATACCCAATGAAAATAAGTTTCAAAATGTAGGAGACAAAAACTTCCTTAGACAAAAAGGAAAATGAGGGAATTTATTTCCAGAAGCACTTAAGAGAAAGTTACAGAAAGTTCTTCAAGTATAAGAAATTTGAACCCAGAAAGTTGAAAAAGTGCCAGAGAGGAGATAAATGAAGGTAAAATATAATCTATTTTATTTTAAGAATGAATTTATTTTTGTGGTGTTAGGGATGGAACCCAGTGCTCTACTCATGCCAAGCAAGCATTCTATAACCCTGTTTAATTTTTTAAATTGTTTTAAAATATAACCATCTAAAGCAAAAAAAAAAAGCAATTATTTTGTGCTTATACATATGTAAAATATATGATAACAGTACATGGGATAGGAAGGAAGAATTCGAGGTATACTATTGTATGGTTTTTATGTTACATGTAAAGCAGTATAACATCATTTGGGGGTAAACTCTGATTCAGTAAAGATGTGTATTTGTAAAACCCAGGTAAACACTAATAAAATAATGACAGGCATAAATAATCAATAGTGGAAATAAAGTGAATTATTCAAGTAACTCAAATGATGGAGACTGAAGAGGCAACCAAAAGCTCAGATAAAAAGAATATAAAAAGGGCTGGGGATGTGGCTCAAGCGGTAACGCACTCTCCTGGCATGCGTGGGGCACTGGGTTCGATCCTCAGCACCACATAAAATAAAATGAAGATGTTGTGTCTGTCGAAAACTGAAAAATAAATATTAAAAAAATTCTCTCTCTCTCTCTTCTCTCTCTTCAAAAAAGAATGTAAAAAGATAGTGAAATGGTAAATTTTAATCAAGACACATCAATAATCAAACTAAATGTGTAGGTCTAAATGCAACAATCAAAAGTCAGAGACTGTCAGGTTGGATAAAAAGCAATTACTATCTATAATATATAGTATATATATATAATAATATACTATATAATATATAATATATACTATATATGTGTATATATATGAAATTCATAGTAATTTGTTTATAATACATCTATACATGAAACTATACAAAGCTAGGTTAAAAGCAAAAGAATGAAAAGAATGCATCACTAAATCTGAAATCATGAATTTACCCTTGTTTTCTTCTAAGACTTCTAATGTCTAGCTTTTACAAATAGCTGTAGTTGTGTATATTAGGTCTTTGATCCATTTCAAGTTAATTTTTGTGCTTGGTGTGAAATAAGGGTCCAACTTCATTTTTTGCATGTGTGTATCTAGTTGTCCTGACAACATTTGTTGAAAAGACTACTCTTTTCTAATCTTGGCATCTATATTGAAGATAAATTGACTATAGAAAACGTTGGACTTATTTCTAGACTCTCAGTTCTCTTATGTTGATCTATATGTCTGTCTATATGTCAGTTCCACATTGTCTTGATTACTATTGCTTTGCAGTTAATTTTGAAATCAGTAGATATGAGTCCTCCAACTTTGTTCTTTTCAAAGATTGTTTGGACTATTCTGTGTCCCATATTATTCTTTATGAATTTTAATATCAGCTTGTCAATTTCTATAAATAAATGATAGGGATTGTTCTGAATCTTTGGATTAGTTTGGGAAGTGTTATCAAATTAATAATATTTAGTCTTTCAATCCATCAAAATGGTATATTTTGCATTTATTTATAAATTTAATTCCTTTCAATAATGCTTTGATGTTTTCAGAATGTAAGTTTTGCACTTATTTGTTAAATTCATTTTATTTTTTCATGCTATTCTAACTGGAATTGTTTAGTTAATTTCTCTTTCTAATTATTTAATTTTACATAAATACAATCGATCTTTGTCTGTTTGTCTTATAGTCTGTAACTCTGCTGAGATTGTTTATTAATTCTAGTAGTTTTTTTTGGTGGATTCCTTAGGATTTTTCTATATACAAGATCATGGCAGCTATAACTAGAAATGGTTTTACTTCTTTCTTTCCAGTCTTGTTGTCATTTATTTATTTTTCTTGACTAATTGCCTTGGATAGCATTTCTAGCACAAGGTTGGATAACAGTGGCAAGAGTGGATTTTGTTGCTTTGTTTCTGATTATAGGCAGAAAGTATCAATCTTTCATTATTGGGTATGTTAACTGTGAGTTATTTGAGATGTCTTTTATCAAGATGAAGAAGCTACCTTCAATTTTTAGTTTGTTGACTGTTTTTATCATGCAAGAGTTGAATTTTTAAAATATGTTATTGGAATATATAATCACATATAATGGTGGGATTCTTTGTTACATATTTGTATATGCACATTGGATTTTGTCAGATGTTTTTCTATTTAAATTATAATGTGGCTTTCTGTATTCTATTAATGGTTGTATGTTATGTTAATTGATTTTTAGATGATAAACTGACCTTAATTTTGTGGGATGGATCATACTTGATCATGGTGCAAATTATTTTTATATGTTGCTGGATTTGTTTTGCTAAATTTTGTTGAGGACTTTTGTACTAATGTTCGTAACTGCTCAGTATTTTTCTTTTCCTCTGATATCTTTATTTAACTTTGGTATCAGGGTCAAGTTAGTCTCATTTAATGAGTTCAAAAGTGTCCCCTTCACTTCTATTTTTTTTTTGAAGGAATTTGTGATGAACTCTTCAGCAATGCTGGAAGAACAGGTGTTATTAATTCTTTTTTAAATGCTTGATAGTATTCATCACAGCTATGTGGGCCCAGAGTATTTTAATCATCCATTCAATCTCTACTAGTTATAAGTTCATTTAGATTATGTATTGTTACATCAGCTTTGGGAATTTGTGTCTTTCTAAGAAATTTCCATTTCATCTATGTTTTCTAATTTTTTATCACACAATTATTCGTAGTAGCCCTTTATGATCTGTTTCAGTTTTGTAAAGTCAGTAGTAATTTTCCCTCTTTCATTTATGATTCTAATAATTTGAGTTTTCTCTCTTTTTTTTTGTACTGGGAATTGAACCCAGGGGCACTCATCTACTGAGCTGCATCCCCAGACCGTTTTATGTTTATTTAGATACAGGGTCTTGCTAAGTTGCTTAGGGCCTCACTAAGTAGCTGAGACTGACTTTGAACTTGCAGTCCTCCTGCCTCAGTCGCCCCAGCTGCTGGGATTTCAGGTGCGCACCAGTGAGTCTTCTCTCTTTTTAAAATTGTCAATGTAGCTAAAGTTTTGCCAAATATTATTTATTTTTCAAAGAACCAACTTTTGGCTTTATTTACTTCTCTCTAGTTCTTTTCCATTCTCCACTTTATTGATGCCCACTTTATGTTGTTTCCTTTCTTTTCTTTGGGTCTGGTTTGCTCTCCCCCCCCCCCCCCACTGTTTTAAGGGGGAAGATTGAATTGATTTAAGATCTTGCTTTTTCTTTAGGTAGGAATTTACAACTACAAAATTTCCCCTAAGCATTGTTTTAACTGCATCTTCTAAGTTTTTGTATGTTATACTATTTCCTTCATGTCAAAGTATTTTCTAATTCACCTTTTGTTTTCCTGACTCACAGGTTACACAGAAGTGTAATGTTTGATTTTCACACATTTGTGAGTTTCTCCGATTTCTGTTATTGATTTTTAGTTTTATGTCCTGTGTTTACAGAGCATACTTTGCTTTTGTCAATTCTTTCAAATTTACTGGGGTTTGTTTTATTGCATAGTATTTGGTTTATCCTGGGTAATGTTCCTTGTGTATTTGAGAAGAAAGCATATTCTCATGCTGATGGGCAGAATGTTCTATAGGGACCTATTAAGGCTAGTTGGTGTATACAGTCGTTCAAGTCTTCTATTTCCTTTTTATCTTCATGGTTGCTTTGTCCATTATTGAAAATGGGTATAGAAGTTTCCAGATACTATTGTTAAACCACCTATTACTCCCTTCATTTCTGTCAATTTTTACTTCACTTATTTGGTGCTGTGTTCTTAGGTGCATATACATACATATCTGTTATATCTTTATGATGCACAATGTCTTTTTTATTTACAGGGACTTTTTTCTGCTTAGGTCTATTTTATCTGATATTACTATAACTATATTAGCAGCTTTTTGTGTGTGTGGTTGCTGTTTGCAAGATACAGCTTTTCCCATTCTTTTACCTTCAATCTGCTTTTATAATCTCTGAATATAAAATGTATCTCCTGTAGATAGCATAGAATTGTATATTATATCTTTTCTCTAGCCTGGAAATCTCTGCCATTTGATAGAATTTTTTAATCCACACACATTTATTATTGTTATCAATACAATTGGGTTCTTCATGCCTTCCATCATTTGTGTTTATTTATTCGTCTTTTTACTGCTTTATTTTGCATTTGAATACTTTTATGATTTTAACTTCTGTAACAATTTTTAAAACTATATTCTCTTAGGGATGGGGATATAGCTCAGTTGGTAGAGTGCTTGCCTCACATGCACAAGACCCTGGGTTCAATCCCCAGCACCAAACAACAACAACAACAAAACTATATTCTCTTGAGTTATTTCCTTAGTGGTTGTTCTTGGGCTTACCTTATGTGCTTAATTTATCAGAATCAACTTCATACTTAAACTAACTTAATTCCAGTGAGATGTAGAAATATTATTATTGTATAGCTCTATTCTCACCTCCACTTTTGTGGTATTATTGTTGTATGTATTACATCTATAAATGTTGCAAATGCCATAAAACATTGTTATTATTACTTTATTTAATTTTACATCTTTTAAAGAAGCTGAGAGAAGAGCAAATCTATATTGTGAACCAGGTTCACTGTGAGCTGGCTATCAGCTTGTCTTAGCCTAGTGAAACACAATACCTCCTCCCTCTCTGCCCACACAAGAATCACATGAAACAGGTTTATTACTTACAGATAGGCAGTAAGGGACAACAGAATCCTAGATTCATTAAGAAGTAGTCCTCTTTATTTATTGATTCTTGATTTTACTTTTTGCATTTTAGGACTCCTGTTAAGGAAGTCAGTTTTTAAGCCAACATGATGAGGATTTGGGCCTACTTGTTCTTCTTTTAGGTGCCTGAGTCTTCGATCCACTTTGAGTTGAGTTTTGTGCAGGGTGAGAAATAAGGGTTTAATTTTTTTTAAATTTTAATTTATTTTTTACATGAACTCTCTTATTATTATTATCATTTTTTTGCATTACAATTCTTAATACACCTACATATGGATTTCCAGTTTTCCCAGCACCATTTGTTGAAGAGGCTATCTTTTCTCTAATATATGTTTTTGGCACCTTTGTCTAGTATGAGCTAACTCTATGTGGGTTTGTCTCTGTGTCTTATATTCTGTAACATTTGTCTATGTGTCTGTTTTGGTGCCAAAACCATGCCAGTTTTGTTACTATGGCTCTGTAGTATAGTTTAAGATCTGGTATAGTGATGCCTCCTGCTTCACTCTTCTTGCTAAGGATTGCTTTGGCTATTC
This sequence comes from Marmota flaviventris, assembly GCF_047511675.1. Taxonomy (NCBI): domain Eukaryota; kingdom Metazoa; phylum Chordata; class Mammalia; order Rodentia; family Sciuridae; genus Marmota; species Marmota flaviventris. Next base: position 21,780,184 of record NC_092515.1, on the reverse strand, counting down.
TGGGTCTCTTATTTTTACAAATGAACTTCATGATTGTTTTTTCTAATTCTATGAAGAATGTCATTGTGATTTTAATAGGAATTGCATTAAATCTGTATAATGCTTTTGCAGTTATTATTGGTAGCCTGGCCATTTTGACAATATTAATTCTATCTATCCAAGAGCATCTTCTAAGGTCTTCTTCAATTTCTTTCTTTAGTGTTCTATAGTTTTCATTGTAGAGGTCTTTCACTTCTTTTGTTGATTTATTTCCAAGTATTTTTTGAAGCTATTGTAAATGGGGTAGTTTTCCTAATTTCTCTTTCAGTGGATTCATCACTGATATATAGGAACACATTTGATTTATGGGTGTTGGTTTTATACCCTGCTACTTTACTGAATTCAATTATAAGTTCTAGAAGTTTTTGATGGAAATGTTTGATCTTTTAAATATAGAATTATGTCATTGGCAAATAGTGATAGTTTAAGTTCTTCATTTCCTCTTCATATTTCTTTAATTTCTTTCTTCTGCCCAATTGCTCTGAAAGAGAGAGCCTACTTGATGGGAGAAAATCTCTACCACATGCACCTCAGATACAGCACTAATCTCTAGTATATATAAAAAACACAAAAACTTAACACCAAACATAATAAATAAATAAAGAAAGAAAGAAATGGGTAAGGAACTGAACAGACACTTCACGGAAGAAGAAAGATAATCAATCGATAAATATATGAAAAAATGTTCAAGATCTCTAGCAACTAGAGAAATGCAAATCAAAACTACACTAAAAATCCATCTCACTCCAGTCATAATGGCAATTGTCAAGAATACAAGCAACAACAAATGTTGGTGAAGATATAGGGGAAAAGGTACACTCATACGTTGCTGGTGGGACAGTAAATTGTTCCAAACATATGGAAAACAGTATGGAGATACCTCAGAAAACTTGGAATGGCACCATTTGACCCAGCTAACCCACTCCTCAGTTTATACCCTAAGGACTTAAAATTGGCATACTACATTGACACAGCCACATCATTGTTTAATAGCAGCTCAACTCACAATAGCTAAACTATGGAACCAACCTAGATACCCTTCAACAGATGAATGGATAAAGAAAATGTGGTATATGTACACAATGGAATATTACTCAGGCTTAAAGAAGAATGAAATTATGGCACTTGCAGGTAAATGGATGAAGCTGGAGAATATCATGCTAAGCAAAATAAGCCAATCCTCAAAAAACAAAGGCCAAATGTTTTCTCTGATATGTGGATTTTATTTCACAATGTGGGTGACTGGGGAAGTATAGACAGAAGGGAGTGAAGGGAGGGGAGCTGGTATGAGGGTAGGAAGGAATGAATCAGACATCATCTCCCTATGTCCATATGTGATTGCACGACTGGTGTACCTCTACGTCACGTACAGCCAGAAGAATGAGAAGTTACACTCCATTTATGGATGATGTGTCAAAATGCATTCTACTCTCATGTATAACTAATTAGAACAAATAAAAAACATGAAAGCATAGAAAATATAAATAATTAAGAATCATCTTAAATCAAGAATCCAAGCTAAGAAAAAAATAGAGAAGAAGCAGTCCCCGAAAGCTTTCTGGGGGTGATGGAGTCAGGTTGCTTGTGCCTCACTTGTACCATGGACGAGAGACCTCACAAATCAGGCCGGTCTAGGTTTTATACCCCAGGGTCATGAGATATCCTGTTTGTTTTAGGTGGGTAGGACAAGAACTGGAACCGAGCCGAGTTGTTCTGACGGGCCTCCCCTCCTTTCTGGCTTTCCTATTCCCAGCACAGTCTGCAGTTATTATTAAGAACCATAAGCAAGAATCGGGTCAACCCAAGGCCACGTGGAGAACTGTCCTGCATACATTAAAAGCCTTTGTTATATTAACTTTCTTATATATCATTTCTGCTTCCCTTTCTTTGTTCCTGTGAATTAAGATACCATCTGGAATCATCCCCAATACAGCTTTATTGTCAAGTTACCTCTTTGGGGGCAAATATATGTACTTTCTATATGTTATAGGCCCAGCAATATGTTGTACACACATTGCTTTGACCAGTTGCTTGTTAAATCAGGTAAGAAAAAAAAAAGAATGCGTTTTTATTATCTTTTCAAATTACATGAGTGCTTTTCCTAGTACTCTCCCCCCCACCCACCCCTTGTGAATTCAAATTACTGTTTGGCAATTAAGAGCATGAAGAGAGCGCCTACAGAATGGGAGATCTCTGCTCTCTGCTTCTCAGTGCACTAATATCCAGGATGTACAAAGAACTCAAAAAACTTAACACCCAAACAACAACAACGACAACAACAAAGAAAAAACCCCCAAACAAACAAACAAAACACAAATAATCCAATCAATAAATGGGCAGAAGAACCAGACACTTGTCAAAAGAATAAATACAAATGGATGAAAAAATGCTCGATATCTCTAACAATCAGGAAAATTGAAATTAAAACAACATTGACTGAGATCCCAATTAGAATAAGATATATTCCACATTTGTATGAATATATGAAAATAGATCCTACTGTCATGTATAACTAAAAAGAACTACAACAACAAAACTAAATGGAGGTCAGGCATGATGGCTCACGCCTGTAATTCCAGTGACTCAGGAGGCTGAGGCAGGAGGATCATAGGTTGGAAGCCAGCCTCAGCAATTTAGTGAGGCTATAAGTAACTTAGTGAGATTTTAATAATGACTTCCCCCTTTGTCTGCTCCATGATCTTTCTTCTATTCTTATTTTGCATCCTCCCTTATTTTGGATTAGCTTCCACATATCAAAGAAAATATTGACCTTTGACTTCGGGGACTGGCTTATTTCACTTAGCATGATGGTCTCTCGTTCCATCCTTTTACTGGAAGGGAAGAGAGAAAGGGTAGGGAAAGACAGTGGAAGGAATCAGATCTAACTTAAGTTATCTATCTATCTATCTATCCTTGAGGTCAGTGGTTGATATTTTTTCTGAAACCTGGGGGCTCCACCCAGCCGTTATTTTCCCTCAATCTCTGAAACACTCGCTGGCCTACAGCTTCTCTTGTGTCCTCAGCAGTCCTGTGGATCCCCTCCCAATTCCCTTTCACCACAGCTGCTCTTGTTTTGAGGGTGCCCTTCGGCTAGAGCTTCTACACAGTGTATTACAAATAAAGTCAGTTTTGTGGAGGAAGAGATTCGGAGCTCTGTGTTTTGAGGCCTGCTCCTCCTCCTGTTCCGTCTCAGTCCGCGGCTCTGGAGCTGAGCGTGGAAACGGTGGCCCACTTCTCTCTGTGTGATGTCTCTTCCTCAGGAGCAATGCACAGAGGACACGGAGACAATAGCCTCAGGTCTTCTTGGATTGCCTTTACTGGCTTGGAACCTCTGATTTATTAACTACAAAAGATCCAGGGTGAAGGCCATGTGGACTGCAGTATCCCCAGTACATCACACCCAAGGTAGAGCCTGCATCACATAAGGAGGGAGAGGGAAAAACGAAGGACCATCCCCAGCCTCTCAACCACACTCACCTGGGATGGAACTTATCCTCAGAACTGGGAGCAGGGGCAGAATGAGAGATGAACTCCTCCCCCTCCCCAAAAGTCTATAACATATATATATAACAATTTGGTCCAAACACCACAGACTCTTGTTCTTACTGAGTTTTAGTAGATTTTTCTTCATTTGCTGTATGCTTTAGGATCATTTCCAGAGACTTTAAATGATTGGATTTTTTAAAAATAAATTTCATCTGTTTCATTGTACAGCGACCGTATAACTCCTTGTGCTATCATGACAGAAATATAATTCAAATAAAAATACTTTCTTATCTTTATAAAAAGCAATTATAGAATTCTTACAGTTAACATCATACCAAAGGATGAAAAAATTGAATATTTTTTTCCCTGAGATCAGAAACAAGACAAGGATGACTTTTCTCACGGCTCTTATTCAACTGCATAATGGAAGCCAGTGCAATAAAGCAAGAAAAATAAATAAAAGGCACACAGGATAAAAAGGAAGGGGAAAAGACCCTCTGGTTGTATATAACAAAATTACCTATGTAGAAAAATCCCTCAAAATTTGCAAAGCAGCTTCTGATTAAAAATAAGTGAATTTTGTAAGTTTGCAATATGTGAGGTCAATAAATAGAAACTGATTATATTTCTAAATAGTAGCAATGCAGAGCTGTAATCAAACTTTACAAAATAGTATGTTTACTATAGTCCACAAACTGAAATGCTTAGGGTGTAAATGTAACAAGATATGTCAAGAACCTGTCTGTTGAAGAGGGTAAAGCACTAAGTAAGGAAATCAAAGACCTACATCAGTGGAGAGATATTCATGCTCATGGACTGGAAGATTCAATATTGTTAAGATGCTAATTCCCTTCAAATCAATCTAGAGATCAATCAATCCTAACCCTATTCAAAACCCAACTTTTAAATAAATATTAATGGCACGTTCCTGATATTTATATGCAAAGGTGTATAAAAAGAAACCAGAAGATCCAAAGCAGTTTCAAAAAGGAAGAAAATCAGAGGACTCACACTACCCGATTTCAAGACTTACTATCCAGACAGAGTAAGCAAAGCATGGTACTGATAAAATAAAAGTTACAAAAATCAATAAAATAGAATAGAGTCTAGAATTAGACTCACACAAACAGCTTTGATAAAGGCATAGAGGACATTCAATGGAGAAAGAATAATATTTTTAATAAATTATGCTCAACAACTGGAAATTTCTGTGCAAAAAAGTGAACCTTGACCCAGACTATACATCTCATTCAAAAAATAACTGGAAATGAGTCATAGACGTAAATGTGAAATGTAGAGTTATGAAACTTCTATAAAAATGTAGAAGAATAATTTTGTGAGTGAATAAAACAGACATTATAACTATAACACTGAAACCATGATCCACAAAAGGAAAAAAATAAATAGGACTTCATTAAAATTAAGAACTATTACTCAGAAAAGACACTAAAAAGAGAATGAAGAAAATAAGACATACACTACAAGAAATTACCTGCAAGTCACACTTGTGGCAAAAAGACTTGTGTTCAGAAAATATAAATAACTTTAAAAGTTCAACTATAGGACAACAAATATTCCAATTTTAAAAATAAGTAAAAAAAAATCTAAGTCGATATTTCACCAAGGAAGATATACAGGTCACAAATATACATATGAAAAGATTTGCAATGTCATTAGTCACTAGGAGAATGCATATTAAAATTACAATAGGTTAGTACCATATTCCTATCAGAATGGCTATAATAAAACAGTCTGACAATACTAAGTGTTGGTAAGGACACAGGATTTCTGGAACTCTAATCTACTGCCCTTAGGACTCACAAATGTCACAATTATTGTGAACCACAATGAAAAATTTCTTATAATGTTAACTATACCAAGCAATCCCACTTTTAGGTAAATAAAAACTTATATTAAAACCTACATACAAAACTTCATAGATTTATGCATAATTGCCCCAAACTGGAGACAACACAGGTGTTCATCCATCATGCGATAGAATATTACTCAGCTATGAAAAGGAACAAACTATAGATATACTCACTGGGGTAACATCAGTGATTCTTAGATGCATATTGCTAACATGAAAGAAACCAGAATCAAAGTTCCCATACTTCATGGCATTATTTTTATGACACTTTGGAAAGGTAAAACAATAAGGAGGGAGTCAGAATTAGGGGTTGGAAGAATAGATGGATTATGCAGGATATGCCTGAGGAAATTTTGGGGTAGTAGGTTGTGTTATGACTGTGGTGGTGACTGCTAACAAGTTATTTTTCAAAACTCATAAAATGAAATTTAGCATAGACTAAAAGTAAAAACAAACAAACAAAACAAAAAAGTAGGATGTGGGAGAAACAGAAAATATGGAATACAAAGTACAAGAAATAAGCCTAACTGTTCTACAAATGAACGACATAAGCACATTGAAGGAGGTGGAGAAGAAAATATGAACTTAACGTTTCTTTGTAAAAGATTTGATATTTCACTGGATACTTCAATATGGATAAAGAAAAAAAAAGTATGTGGACACCATGTGGCACTCCCATTTGTAAATTTGTTTCTCATGGGGCATAGGCTGGCCAATCTGAAACTGCTACATGTGCTTGCACAAGTAAGTATATTTTAGCTAATAAGAGCTAGATGTCTTATTGTTGGAAAAATAAGTTACAAATAAGAAAAGGGAGAAGGATAGAAGGAACCTTTTGGTGATGGAAGTCATCACAAGGTACTGGTGTGAATTCACCTTAAAAATGCACACACGTACACACCCACACAGATGGATAGTGGGAAGCATAATGTGTGTGTTTGCACGGAGAAGTGTGCACATCAGGTTTTTCATGTTTGCTGAGATGGCCTAGAAACAATAGCACTCCAGTAACAATGAGCACATTGGATGCTCCAAAATTGGTTACTACATATCATTCCTCAGTGATACAAGGGCAGAGATGATCCCAGACGAGCCTTGAGCTTCTTGTTGTGTCAGAAAGTCAGCAATTGCTTCGAAAAGAAGAGGGGCCTGTTGAAAGGGCTCGGGCACCAGCCTGAAAGAGGTCCCTCTAGCTTAGTCACCTCTAGCTTGGTCACTCACTCAAGCCGAGTGAGTGACCAAATAAATAGTGATGATATTGAATTCTAACCCAATAAAGCACATAACTAGGTGCCCATATGAATAAAGAACTCAGTAACAAATAAATGAGGAGAAGAGATAAATCATCTTCATAGAAGAATCCTAGTTACTAAGTACAGAAGAAATGAGGGACATAGGAAGTTAGGTTAAACACAGAAACACTTGTTGCAGGTATGATCCATGCTAAAATTAGAGGGTTGAAGTTTGAGCAGATATGGGATATTTGCACAGTCTCAAAGTAACACCCAAGATTCATTTATTTATTTAAAAAAATCATAACTTGCCAGTGGCCAAACCTGGCAGATACCACCTAAATAAAATGATAAAAATTAACACCCCCAGAAAAAAAGACATAGCAATATCATGAAACTGCTGATATGCTGTAGCGTTTCTCTGGCTATACTGATTTAGTCCCGGCAGTCCATAAACTCACTGAGGGGTTCTGGATTCACTGCTGCTCAATGGGCCTCCATCTCCCTATATGCACCAAGGAATTGGGGTAGATGAAGACGGTGCCTTTGTTTGTTTTTGTCATAGGGTCTTTCCCTCAAAACTAAAAATGTAAAATGGAGTGGTTTTGAACCTTCTAGAAATGCATAATCTGAATCTAATCAGGAACACTGTCAAACAAACTCAAAGAAACAATCTAGAATATAAGTGACCAGTACTTGAATGTCAAGGTAACAGAAGTCAAGGAAAGACTGTGGAGCTGTTACTGATTGGAGGAGAGGCAGGAGATACAAAGACCACACGGTCTTAACTTGTCCGGTTTTGCTAATTGCACTACAGTTATGCAAGATGTTAACTCAAGGGAAACGGGAGAAGGGGATATGGGAATTCTCTGTACTATTTTTGTAACTCTTCTGTAAAATTATTTCAAGATAAAAACTTGAAAATAACAACAAAGAATAAGGAGACATGTTGAGGGGGGGCAGAGAGACTCAGAAAGAGTGGGGGGGAGAAAGAGAGAGAGAGAGAGAGAGAGAGAGAGAGAGAGAGAGAGAGAGGTGAAGACAAAGAAAAAAAAAGAAAGTGGTTTGGAAGACTTTCTCTTGACAAGAACTGTGGGCATGATTACTGGCACATGGAGTTTGTTTGAAGCAAGTAGGTAAGAAGCTGATTGATTCTGAGCAAATTATATTGCCAAAAAAATTACCAGCTGGACTTTTAAAAGAAACTGATTGTTTGAGACTGAGAGTCACCTGTAGGCTCCCAACCCTTTCTGGGTGGGAAGTCATTAGACAAAACTGGTCATTGCTCAAGGAAGCCGTATTCCCTGACGCACTTAAAATGGCCAGAGAAGAATCTTCTAGATTCAGAGCCAGGTCCAGGAAGCAACCACCATGGACCAGAACTAGGGCCTCATCACAGGTCTTCTAAGGAAGACCCTTAAAATGCCTGTTTGGCAGAATTTTGGAATAGCTGTGGGACACGTGTCTGCTGGGACTGCCCTTGGCCCCTCTCTGAGTGGAGGTGTTATTGTGGTGACCAGGCTCTATTCTCATTGCACAGAGCACGCACATTGGGGTGGACTGCCAAATACCTTGTCTTTTACTTACGTGTCTCTGGAGCAAGGCGATCTCCATGAAGCTGGGGTTGAAATGCATGATCCACATGAGGGGAAGTAGAACAAAATATTTAGTGAGTCGAAGTGCAGTCTTGGATAGTCCTGCGCTGCACAGTTCCATATCTGCTGCCCTCCTTCCAGGCCATAGTGAGGTGTACTTCTTCACCCCTTAGAGTGAAGTGTGGCTATGTTACTTGCTTTGGTCAAAGAAAGGGGGCAGCAGTGGCACGGCTTCCAAGGGGAAGAATTGGAACACCAGCGTGGGATTCTCCAATGCTCTTCCCTGGCCGTGTCACCCCAATGGTCCAGAAAGTGGCCACCCCTCAGCCTGTATCCCCGAGTGAGGATAGTGAGGAGTGGAGCCCTCACTGATCTGAGATCACATGTTAACAGAAAGAGAAGTGTCTCAGTCATTGTGACAGGGCTTGTGTGTTGCCACAGCTCATGCCAATGGAACCCACCCGACAAGACCAGGGTAGAGGCCAGGCACGGAAGCCTGAGATGCCCAACACCAGTCAGAAAGTCATATTCCTTAACACCAGGCCAGAAAGTGTCATCTGGCCACACTAGCAATATAATGACAGCCCAGGTATTTTGATAACCATTTTTCCTTTGTTGTATTGGAAAGAAATTGGCTTTGTAAAGCTCAGAAGACTGGCCACAGGCCTGGGTTGGTGAAACCTTGGCCTTTTCCTTCATAGTCCCTTGCCTTTAAAGTTAGCCTTGTAAGGATGCTGAAATGGCCAAAATACCTTCCTGGTCTGTCAGGAAAAGGAAGGGGCTGCAGAAAATCTGTATCTCAGGAAACATTGAAGCACAGGGCTGGCACAGTGGCTGGAAGTGACCTGTGTAGCTGGGGGCTCAACCTGCCTTCGCATACGGTCTGCTAGGGAGCCCTGGACTCGAGGCCCAAGGGACTGGTGCTAGTGTTCCCTGTCCATGAACTCATGAGGGGTCCAAGATTTACTGTGACGGTTTGAGCCACAGTCTCTCCATACGCATATATGAATAATTTTCCCCAGACAGAATTGGGATAGATGCCGGAGGTGTTTATAAATAAGTCTGTTTTTGTCAAGGAGTTCTTCTCTTCTAAAAGTCAGAGTGTCTCTGAATTCATTCTCAACGGACTCTCTCTGTCCTCAAAAGAGAAGTAGCCCTGTGTTTTCTCAAGGAAAACCCCAAGGGTTCCTTGGAACATAGTTTGGGAATTCCTAAGGACTCCTCTAGCTCAGAGAGGCTGTGCTTTTTTAAGATGAGAAGAGACAATTTTGCCTGTCACATCTCAGGTTCCCTCATGTGGCCAGGTGCTTTGGATCTGGGGAGCGGGTTGGGCTCTCAGCCTGGTGCCCACGGCCTCCTGTGTCCCTGACTCCTCACTCAGTGCTCAGCTAGCATCCGTGGGCAGCGGCCTGGGACCAGAAGACTGAAAAGAATCAAAAAAGGTACAATTTTCCCCAGACGGATCTCATCTTCAGGCTGTTTGTTAACATCCACGTCATCATCAGGCAGCCCCAGCTAAACACACTGACGGATGGCTTTGGAGCCCAGCGGCTGGGGGTCTGAATGCTTTGCTTTTAAAGTTAGCTGTGAGCTTAGGTGGACGTTACGTTCGTCCACTTTTGTCACCTGCAAAGTGGAGTTCCTAGGTCAGGAGGAAATGTCCATAGAACTGTGAGGACCAGGAGTTAAGGTATGCAAGGGCCTGAGCCTGGTGCCCGGCAAGGAGCATGTATCAGGGATCATTGTCATCGCTGTCACTGATTGACACACCTGACCATTTTGGAGTCTTTGTGTCATCGGATGCAGCACAGGTGTCTCTGAGCAACTTGTTTCTCATTACCATCCCCACGTGGGACCGCACGGAAAAAGTCATTAGTAAACATTCGGAGGGCTGAAGAGACTTGGCTAAATCCACAATCTCCAAAGGTTTTTTTTTTTTTTTTTGGTACTGAAGATTGAACTCAGGGGCACTCAACCACCGAGCCACATCCCCAGCCCTATTTTGTATTTTATTTAGAGACAGGGTCTCACTGAGTTGCTTAGTGCCTCACTTTTGCTGAGGCTGGCTTTGAACTTGAGATCCTCGTGCTTGAGCCTCCTGAGCCACTGGGATTACAGGCATGCACCACCGTGCCTTGTGATCTCCAAAAGTTTGTGTCCCCCACAAGACAGATGATTTCCCAACTTAGTATCACTCAACAACATTGCTGATTATAGTAGATTAGAACCCTGTGTGTGCTCGTAAAATTCCAGTGCAAGTAGTTCCAAAACCAAATTTAAAACCCTGGTACTAACACCCCCCCCAAACCATACCAAGCACCCTTTTAATCCTCACTTGGCCTACCTATTGATGAATGATCAATAATCGGTCTGCAATATTCCCCACAATGGATCCTTATTCTCCTCAGAGTGTAGACTGTATTCCAGGGCTCTGTGTTTCAGTGAGGCTCTGAAGGGGTTAAGTGAAATAAAGAATATTATCAATATTGTATCAGTCACAGATGAGAAACTACATACCAGGATCAGTGTAATTCATTCATTGGTTTATGGACACCGAGTCCTCCGGGGACTGTCACAAATCCACTTGATGTTCCTGAGTGTGAGATTTAGCATTTGGATCTTTGATTTAGCTGAAAGATGTGTAAAAACTCATGCAGTCAGACAACTCCCTACAGGCGATTCATCTGTGTTGGCTTTTACGTAACAGTTATTCCAATCAAGTGTCAGCAGTAACTTAAGCTCCATAACTTGCCTCTGAATTCACATTCTGAGACGCCGGAACGTGAGGGAACAGCGGCAGGGGCAAGACTGTCCCTTAGGGAGAAGGAAGCCTTCTTGCTTGCTCATTTCTTTGGGAGAAGCAGGCACACCTGGGGAGGCTGAGTTTTGAGGAAGGCTTGCAGCTCCCGGCCTCCCCAGCTCCAGTCCTGCATGAGCTCTTGTGCTTCCTGTGCAGGGGTTGGACTGGGAGTGGGGAGGGGGGCCAGAGGCACTAAGGACCCTCAGAGCTATTGTTGGGGATCCTAATGGGGCTCCAGTTCTACAGCCGCTTCCTGGCAAGCTCAGCAAGATCAGAAGATTTGAAGACCTGGGATGCGTTAACCCAAGTGAGAGACGTAACTCTGCAGTTAATGGCTTGATGGATAGTGCTTCGCAGTTTTCCTCCTCTGGAGTCTCTGCTGTGTCCCTTGCCACAGCTGCCTCTGCCCAGCTCTAAGTCTCTTTTGATTTCTCATTACCTGTGCCAAAGGAGCAAAGGTGGGAGGATGGGGGAACCAAAGAACAGCTTCGTCTCAGTGTCTCCAGTGAAAATAAAAATGCAACTGTGTGTGTGTGTGGTGGGGGATAGCTCCATGGTAGAGCACTCTCCCAGCATGCACAGGCTTGGGGTTCCATAGCCAGCAACACCAAAAAAAAAAAAAAAAAAGCAACCTGACTGTTCTATGCGTACTTTCCAAAAGATAAATAGAGCGATGCAGTGGCATATCTGTATGAATGAGCTTCAGATGTCACTGTTATTAATAGAGGATGTTTATGATGGGCTTAGCCATTAGCCAGCACCAGCACTGGATAGAGAAGGCCCTTTCAGGAAGGAAGCATTTAATCCTCAAGCAAACTTGGGAATTAGGTTCATTCGCCATCCCCTTGTTAAAGAGGGGGAAATTGGGGTGTGGAGTGGTTCATAAGTTGGCCAAGGTCATATGGCTGGCATAATGGCAGAACTGGGCTTCAAAGCTGTGTTCGTCAACCTGGGAAGCAATGCTCATAATCAAGGGGGTTGGCAGGTTCTGCCTTCTTGCCCATCACTTTCTGAGGATATTTGCAGATGGGTGAAGGGATGGCACCATTTATGACCTCAGGGCACTTCTTTGGGTGTCCCTTCTCAGCCTCCTGAGGAAGCAATTCACAGGCAGAGCAGCTGGGATTACAGATGCCAGAAAAAGAAGCTGTGGGGACATCCATGAGCAAGGAGGTTGGCACAGGGATGATCTTGGGGGGCCTTGAACTGTAGGGTCCCGGCTGATGCTTTGGCAGTTTTCACACTCAAGGGCTCTCCCGAGGTAAATGCTTAGCTTCCAGCCAGAAGAGAACTAGCTGGGAGGGGCAGAGCTCTGTGAGGCAGGATGGGAAACGCGTCAAGTGGGAGACGGATCCGAAGAAACTACACAGAAGGCAACACATGAAGAAAAGATCTGGAAAACACGAGGAGTCAAGGGACCTGGAGGAGAGTGTAAAGGTCCTGTCCTAACAGAGGCTCTACAAGCCTGAAATGGGGATTATGGGACAAAGGCCATTTCCGGGGAGATAATGAGTAAGAATTTTCCAGAATGGATGAAAGACATGAATCTTCAGAATTAAGAATCATAAAGAGTCCCAAGAAGGACAAGAAAGAAAAAGAAAAGAAAAATCCACAACAGGGTACAACACAAGTAAGTATACAACTGAGAAAAAAGTAGCCCAGGTCCAAAGTGTATCTACTGAAGAGACAGGAGGGACTCCCTGGTGGTTGCAGGGAATCACCAGCCGCCACTCCAACCTTGCTGGACTGAGTCGTTCTGTGGCCGCTTCCTCCGCTTCTGGGCTTAAAGGTGTACAATTTACAGCACCACGAGAGGAGGTTGGGATTAAGAACAGCAGGAAAGCCTCCCCTCCTTCCTTGGTGGTATTTCCAGTGGCATTTGCCTGCACCTTTGACCCAGAGGGGGTAGGGTGGAAAGGGACAGGGGCTTCAGCCCTGCATCTGTCAGTCACTCTTTAAGGAGGAGAGCTTAGGAGACACACAGGAAGGAAGCTTCCCCTTTCCTCTCAAATGCTCCTTAGGTGAGATGATCATATAAAACCCCTCACACGTGGGGAGCACTCAGTAAAGCCAAGGGTGGGTGTTTATTGAGCATGTATTATGCACCAGTAGTCAATGTGTATTACAAATCATTTTCCCCATTAGCTGCTTATGAGGGAGGTAGTTTCATCCCCATAAGCTGCTTATGAGGGAGGAAGAGGTTTGCTACCATGCCAGCAAACACAGAATTGCCTGGATGTGAACCCAGGCAGTCCAGCTCCAGGGGAGTCATGCAACTTTTTTTTTTCCAAAGGAAATATAGAGCTGTCAAAGGTGGGGGCAGGGGCAAAGGAAGAACATTAAGTAACATTTGGGAGACATGGATGGACACTTTTAATTTTACATCCACAGATTCAATCCAGCCTTTTAATGAATCACCTACTACGTGTGTAACCTAAACCAGCCTTTGGGCCCAGTCTGTCCACAGGTTACCAAGGTTGGTTTGAGTATGGCTCTCATGTTGGGTGAGGGGGGAGCTGGAAGAAGCCAGCCCTGTGTCTCAGGTACGTCTCTTTCGTCTGCTGGTCCCAGGGAGCCAGGGACAGCTCAGATGCATCGGCTTCCTCAGGCTCCAGTTTTTTAAGAGCTCTGGCTTGAAGTTGTTCCATTTGGGAGGGTTTCTCCCTAGCATTTGGTATGGAATTATTACCAAATGCTAGAGAGGAACTCTGCCAAATGCTGTATATCAGCTAAAACCCAAACTCCTAAACAATGAAATATTTATAATAAAAACAGACTCTGGTGAGAGGCACAGACTGGGGTACCCAGCTGCTGAGGGACTCCTGGCTAAGATACTCCAGGTTGGTCTTGCTGGCCAGCCCAGGTCCAGCCATCAAGGTAGCAGGTGCCAGTGGGTGCAGGGTGCAGCTGGGTGAGGTCTTTTGGGAAGAGAGGAGAAGCTGCAGGTCTTGCAGCCTCTTCAAGCCCCAAGTTTTCTTCCCTGGAAGCCCCTTCCCTGTTTCCTTTTGGACTGCTCAGCATTCAGGAGGTGCTCAATAAATGCTGACTGTCCACAAGCACGGACACTTCCAGGAACAGCAAAACCTCACCCATCTGGAACCCACGGGGACTGGGATCCTGACAGCTGCATTTTCCAGATAGAGCCATAAATTATTTTCATGTAACATTTTCAGATGGAAATATTTCTAAGATGCGCTGCACATTTCCTTTCTTTCTGACTTGGAGAATGTGGAACACCATTAACCTTTCCGTAATGGCTCAGGGTTGCTGCTGTGAACCTCGGATGCTGAGCGGGAGGTAATGCAGCCCTCGGGGCTCACGAGGTGTGCAGGGGCGTTTGCCCTCTGCTAATGGCCTCTGCACGTGGAGTTTCCTCTAGTGGCATGGTCTCTTTCCCAGAGATTTTTGGGTTCTTCCCTCAATACCAGGCCTCCAGATTTTGCTCTTGTGAGTGTGGCCGCCTCTCCCTTCCTGAATTACCATTTCTAATTGGCTGTGGATGAGAAAGCAGAACCCTAGGCTTATTACAATGATATGTAAAGTCAGTATTCATCTGCTTTGACGGAGCAGAGGATAAGGCCTGATTTAAGTGTAGAAAGTCACCGCTTTACAGTCACCGTGTAGGCCACTTGGAGTCATTCTTGCTTTTCTGCTTGATGGACAGACATTAAAAGGGGAAGCTTATAGCTAGATTGGAAAGTAACTGCGCTTTGTCAGATGTGAGAACGTGGACCACCCCCCACCTCTAACTCCCCACAGACACTAGAATTTGCAGACCTTTTCAAAAGAGCTACACTTCTTATGATCTTCATCTTTTAGCAGTGAGTAAAGCACATTGACTCTTACTTTCCCATTGAGCAGATCAGAGATCACAGAGGACAGACAGATTATACATCTCATACACACCAGGAGGGGGGTACTCAGTTAGAGCCTGAAAAATCTGCATTCAAGGAGGAAAAAGATGCCCAATGGTGGGGAGCCTGAGGGGGCCTAACACAGAGGGAGTTTATAAAGCTATGTGCAGGGTTGAGAGAACCCACAAAGGATGGGAAGGGCTGAGGGTCTAGCAACTAGAGCAACCACTATACCTACTTTGAATCTTTACCTGTGAGCACAGGGACTTTGGATATGGCCAAAGGAGAGAACTGATCTCCCAGAGTCCCAGGAGAAGCAGTCCCTAGGAGTGGTGGTATAGTTAGAGGAGTCCACCCTGGCCTTCTTGGGTGGGGGGCTGGCGAGGGAACTCAAACTTTCTTCCAGCCTTCCAGCCTCTGTTCGTACCTCGCATTGCTGGGCTAATCACAAAGCCAGAGGACAGAGAACCTGACCTGGAGTCTACAGGCTTTTGTAAAGGCCAGCCTCCTGGGGTCCAGAGGCAGGCAGACAGGAGGGAGAACAGACGAAGAGTGTGAATGAGAGAATTGAGCACAGAGCCTGATGTAAATTAGGTTGTTCCCCCGACCTTCCTTCCTTCCTTCCTTCCTTCCTTCCTTCCTTCCTTCCTTCCTTCCTTCCTTCCTTCCTTCCTTCCGGGGGATTGAACCCAGGGGCATTTAACTACCGAGCCACATCCCCATCCCCAGCCTGCTTTTTATTTTTTGAGACAGGCTCTCTCTAGGTCGTTCAGGATCTTGTTAAGTTGCTGAGGCTGGCTTTGAACTTGCAATCCTCCTGCCTGAGCCCCCCAAGCTGCTGGGATTATGGGTGTGAGCCACTGCACCCAGCTGACATTTCTTTGAGACTCCTGTCTTTTCCCACTGGTGCACAGTGCCTCTGGAACATTTGCCCACGCATCCCCGCCAGAGAGAGGTAAATTACATGTATGTTCCCTCACAAGCCTTCTCTGCCAAGCTGGCTGAAACTCAGTCCCCTTCACCTGTGACTCTGGCCTGCTGCAGAGGCCAGTGAGAATGAGCAGTGGGAAGTGCACATAGCAGCTTGGAAAACAGGCATCCAGAGCAGCCTGGGGCTCACCTCTTCCTCACCAGTCTTCCCTGGGCTTTTTTCTGCTTTAGCAAAGTGGCAATAATCTGTCCCCATCTTGGATGTTGTGAGGTGGGAATGAGGAAGTCCTTAAGTCTTTCCCCCCCACCCCCTTTCAATACTGGAGGTAGAACTCAAAGCCTCACACATGCTAGGCAAGTGCTGTACCACCAAGCCACATCCCCAGCCCCGAGGAAGTCCATGATCAACTTAAGGGGCTGGACTAGGGGGTGCTGCTTGGATAGAGGTCTCTGCTGCCTGAGGAAGGGCCAACGTCATCCAGCAGACAGCAGGTCCCTTTTTTTCTTCTGCAGAGCAGAGCTGACGCTGAAGACAAGACCTACAGGCCTGCAGGCACCTCTCAGGTGCTGGGTGTACTTGGCATTGGAGGATGGCAAGGGAATGGGCAGAATGCAGAAGCCAGAGCTGTCTGTCCACCCCAGATCTCAGTGGGTGGGGGATCCTTCACTGTTTTATCCAAAGCACATCTGGGCCAGGTGTCTCCCTCTCCCTCATGACCTTCTGTTCGAGCCTTACTCAAATATGAATCATAGGTGTTTTCTTCATGTGAAATATTTGCTAGCCTGCCTATTCTAAGAAATTTAGAAAACATGGAAATCTATCACCAATAAAAGTTAAGTTTTCTGTAATCCCAGCATACCATTAATACGTGAGCAAATTTCCTCCCCTACATTTCTCCTTTCTTTGCATGATATAGATGTGACAAATAAATATTTATAATACAAGCAAAGAAAAGAGGCTGCAAGGAAACTCACCCACTTGTTAATACTGATTGTCCTCTGGTTAATTCACAGTGCATACTATGAGCCATATATATGCCTTAAGTAAGAACATGTTTATATGTGCACATATAGCATAGGGCTAATGTTGTAAATAAAGCTTTGTGTCCTGCTTTTCCCCTCCATATGTTGTCCAATTAACTAAATATTTTTTTTTTTAATGCAGAGTTTCACAAATTATAAAGCTTCATCTTGCACTGAACTCTGGTGTTTCATGGAATGCCGAGGTCTGAGAACCTTCATCGTTCATTCAAGAACCAGGCACCGAGTGCCCACTATGAAGATCACAGAGAGGCAAAGACACCCCTGCCCTTGGAGGGCTTCTAATTTAAGGCTAAAGATCAGGCTGAGGCTGTGCACAGTGGATCCAGCATGAGGTCTCATGGACCCCTATTCATCCCTGCAGGACCAGGCACAGAGCTGGATGCGCACCACACCATCCATCCTTCTGGGGTCATGCATATGATCTCTCGCTCTCCCTTGCCTCTGAGAATCCCCCCTTTCCTTCTTTCAAAATACCCATGTTTCCCTCCCACCACACACACTTCTCACTCAGGAACTCTACATGCAGGCATTCCATCAGCCCTGACCCTTTCTGTCTCAGTAAGGCCATCTCTGGCTGGCCAGTGACCACAACCATATGGTCAAGAACACATATTGTTTCTTGTCTGTCATCCCAGCAGCTTGGGAGGCTGAGGCAGGAGGATCATGAATTCAAAGCCAGCCTCAACAAAAGTGAGGCAGTAAGCAACTCAACAAGACCCTGTCTCTAAATAAAATACAAAATCAGGCTGGAGATGTTGCTCAGTGGTGAAGTTGCCTCTGAGTTCAATCCCCGGTACAAAACAACAACGACGACGACAACAACAACAACAACACATATTGTTAATTTCATTTTTAACTTCTGAATTGTGACTTACTTCCAGTCTCCCAGTTAGTTGTGAGATCGATTCTTAGAAGTAATCCTTTAAAAAATGTTTTCCTCTAGGAATCAACTTGCAGAATGCCAGTTCTGACGTGTTGCATTCCATAACGAAAGGGAACACATTCTGGAAAGCCAGTGACAGTATCCATCTGGCAAACATTTTGTCCCATTCTGGGTCTGTCTGGGTGTGCTGCTCTGGAGCTGCCGGGTGCTGCTGAGACTATACTTCCTTTGGGGGCACAGTGGGGAATTTGATCCTCCTGTCCTTATTTCTGTTTGGCACTCCTCATAGAACCTGGCACTGCTTAGTAGTGGAAGTGAATTTTCCGTTAATAGAAAACCCTTATTTGCTCATGTAAAGGCCGGGCAAGTTCGAACAGAGACCTGTCAGGGTGTTGACATGCTGGCCTTGAGTTGAAAAAGTTGTATCTGGCTTCTTGAGTGACTGGGTGGATTTGGCACCTAATGATTTATCATTTGGGCATTGTGGCCTTAGTATCAGGCTTTTTTTCTTATCAAGGCAGTGTTGTGGGGATTGGGGCCTTGGGGGGATGTACCTATAATCGGATTTTGTTGCCGTTAACTTCTGCCTACCCTGGTGATTTAACTGATGAATGCTGCTGAGAAATGAGACTTTACTTCTATTGGCAACTGCATTTCCACCCTCAGGAAGGGTGACTTGCATGCTGCACTTGTGAAAAGATGAAAAAGAAATTCATGAAAGGTCCATCCATGGTCCGTCAGGCATTCCACGGATATTAGAGAAAAGAGGCAAAGGGCAAGAGTGAGCCCAGATTAAATGGGGGCCACACAAATCAAGTTCTCTTTTTAAAATGTGTCACCTGCAAAATACCCACTGCAAAAGGGGAAAAGCGGCACCTGGATGTCAGGTTTTGATTCAGCCTAATCAGCAAAGCCACAGGTGACGAAAGCAAGGTAACAAGGTAAAGCCACCGGCTTAGGTGCTTGGACCTGAAATCCCAGATCTGATATGCTAAACATTTTACCACTGGTGCCCTGGAGACCGCAATGGGCCCCTGAATTATGGTGATAATGAATGGCTGCTATCTGTAGAAAGAACTGCTCACCAAGACAGGGGCTGAGGCTGGTAGACATGGCCCTTGGCCAGGTGTAGGGCAGAGTGGCCATGACTTGCAGAGCACGGTGGAAGCAGTATGCCACCAAAACATTTCCACAGCCCTGAACTGCTACACCCAAAGTGTGGGACACTGTAAGTCCCATTTAATATCAAAAAATGCATATAAAACATTTATGTATCACTGATAAGAATGGCCAGTGCCTACTCTGTACTAGGCTTTGCACTGAATGTGAACTCAGAGCTCCCTAAGCATGCCCATGAGGTGGGGGCTCATTTTTCAGATGGGGACGTAAAGGCACAGAGGGGTTAAGTACCTTGCCTAAGGTCACATAACCCTACAGTGGGGCAGCCCGAATTTGAACTCAGGTGGTCTGGCCCTAGAACCTGAGTTTTGACACTCTATGGTATTTCTTCCCTCTCCTCTTTTGGAAAATCACTACCAAAAGGCAGAGATAACCCAGAGCGGGGGCTGGCAGGAGAGCAGGGAATCTTGGAGCAGAATTCCTGAGTGGGTCGTGGGCAGGAGGTGTGGACTAGGTGCCTGTGGTCACCACATTTCACTAATATTGGCTGGCTCTGCCCTTCTCTGGTGCACCGTCTATCTGAAACAGGAAAGCAAAGAGATACATTGTTTCCTCAGAGGGCAAGAATTTTCTGCTCTTCCTCTGGGGTTCATTAGAGCTGAAGGGTGAATCTGGGGACAATGGGAACCTGTTAAAAGTTTCACAACCATCAGAATGAGAAGGTCAACTATTTGCAACAAATGTGACTACGTAAAGGTTAACATATTTTAGTGGGTCTGTAAGATAAGCCCTCCATCCCCCATAAACAGGGCAAAAAGGCAGGAAAAGACATGAATGGGAGAAGGACAAGTTGGGCAGCTTTTTGGAAGGAAAGTTGGCAATGCCATTAGGAGCCTCAAAAACTCCATAACCACTGACCCAGTCATTTCACTTCCAATGGATGATCCCCAGCAAATGAACAGAGGTGCAGACACAGGTTCACCATGAAAATGCTCACTATGATAATTTTAAGGGAAGAAGAAAAAAATTAGAAACAATTTAGATGCCCCAAAATAAGAATATTGTTTAAATAAATTATGCTGCATCCATTTGATGGAACATTATGTAGCCATAAAACCATGTTTTCAAAGAATATTTGATGAGGTTGTGAAATACCTTGTGCTACAAGGTTAGAGAACAGAAGCAGGACACAAAATGGTTTACCACAAAATGATTCAAAGTTTGTAAAAATTTGATAGACACAGAAATATGTGCAGAAGGAAAACACGAGAGGCGATGGGGTCAGATGAAGGGAGGTGTAATAATTTCTATATATTTCTATGTTTTCTGGTTATTCTTTAAGAGTTACTTTATATTAGGAAAAAAAACTTTTAAAGGTTTCGGTTGATTGCTAATGGTGACAACACATTTTCAGCAATGCTGTGTGTTCATGTTTGTGTGAAAGATTGTTGTGTATTTATTCATTCATTCATTCAATTAGTTATAAAGGCAAAGTTCTTAAAACAGTGCCTGGCACACAGTAAGAATTACTTATGTGTTAGGTATGATTCATTAATTTCTTGAATAGTTCCATCGACATTTCCCAGTGTGTTGTACTGTGCCAGGGACTAAGCTAGACCTGGAGTCTAGTGATGAACTAAACGTTGGGTCTGCCATTTTGGAACCTTTAAGCCTTGGGTAGAGAAGGAGATCTATGAACAAAGACTTGGCACCCTGAAAGAATAACTGTGGCCAAGGGAGGTCTACAGATTAGTATCCTCAGAGCTGGAGGAGGCTGGTTATGTTAGGATGGACAAAATTACATCCTAAATATTCAAATGAATTAATTTGTCCTTTTTCACCAGTGTGGTTCTATTATATCTGGTTATACCATTAGATGCCAAAACCCAGTCGATTCTGCCGGTTGACTCTCCCATGCACGGGTTGCAGGATACCCTAGGATATTCTGGAGCACTTATAAGATCTAGAGCAGGTACAGGGATAGATACAGCCTTCCAGAGACTCTCCAAGGATCCAAGCTCATCCTTCTGAGCCATCCTGCCCATGTCTCCCATGTGGCACCATCTAATGCAACTTTGCCTCTCTCTGAGCCTGGTACCATCAACAGATGCCCTGTCCTTTTGCCTGCCTAAGTCTTCTCTTTCTATTTTCCCAAAATTCATGACACTCAAGAATCAGGATTTAAAACAAAGTCTCGGTAGTGATGACTCTTCCCAGGCCTCTGGCCTATCATCCACCCAAGTTCCACTGTCTGTGCCCTGCACAGGCCCATGGAAAAGTTCTGTGTCACAGGGCTCTCAGGTAGTGGCCAGAGTCAAGAGAGCTGTTTTGCCTTAATTTTGTCATTTTTATCTGATTCCTAGGTATTTTCTTGCAGAGAAATGCTTTCTGGAGTTGACAAGGCTATGTTTATCCTGTTCAACCATGGAAATCAATCTCGGTACTGGATCCTGCTTGATCTGTAGGGACCAGATTGCACCTATTAGCCAAAGGCCTTTTCTGAAAAACTTAATTTTCTCAACGTTTGATCCCTTTTGTTTCTAGTGACAAACTTTGTACCTCTACATTAAAATCCAGGTTGACAATTGGACCTTTGGAAAAGTAGGGCCGGGTGGTGGTGGCTGTGTGCTACATGGTGAACACATCTGAAGTATAAGAAGGAAATATTAGAGGCATGGACATCTTAGGAAAGTTCTTTAATCCCAACCAGAAGTTGCATTTCATAACTTGATACTTTGCTTCCACTTCTCAAAAATTCCCCAAATTCAGATTATTGTGGGCTGTTTAACTGACTCCCTCTCTGGAGGCAAACAAAACACAGTTGTGTTTTAGATTGAAAGGCCACCAGCCTCCTGGCTTTCCCCCAAAAAATGAATCAGAGTTGGCTTTGGCTGTGGAACTGCAGGGCCCACAGGTGATGCTCCTGTGTTCCGAGGATGTTTCAGGGCCACTGCTTTGTAAAAGAGCATAATATAGAGCTGTGATGATATCCAACAGTGCTCAAAACATTTTCTTGACCTTTGATTAACTTAACACAAAGACACCATGAGAACACCCTGGTTGGTCCTGCTTAAAAATAAAGCCTTATGTGGAAAAAGTAGAATCATAAATAAATTATCATTTACTGGTTATTTTGGCCCTGACCATTCCTTTTACAAAAGACATTGAATGTTGAGATGCCTTAAATAATCAGCTCTCTCAGTTCAGGAAATATGATTCAATTTACAAAAGTTCAATTTATAAACCTTGTTCCTGGAATGGAGATAGAATGCAAAGCAAGGCACACCTGTAGCTTTAAGAAAAATTCTAGCAAGTTCTCTGGCTGTAGAAAGAGCTACAGGGGCCATGCTATGCTTTTCCAACCCTTGTTTCAGCCTTGTTATTGAGCTATCTAGTTCCTAGCCCAAGTGTTCCTTGTTCTTGTCAGGTGCTAAATATATCAGGTCTCATTCTATGGCAAGGGGCAGAAAACCCATTGCAAACTGAATTAACTTAAGGGGAATTAGTCTGCTTGCCAAACAGGCGCAGAGGTGTAGAGCTGGCTTTAGGTATGGCTGGATTTAGGCCTCATACAGGACAAGCAGGACTTCAACAATGCCTTTGTTCATGTTGGCACCATTCTCAGGCTCCTCTTGGCTTCTGCAAGCTCTCTGCTCAGGTCTCTGTGAGGGGGTGGAGACTACAGTCCTTCAGCCATTCAGCCTCTCCACTAGCACCAAACAAACCCAGATCCACTCTGATTGGATCAACAAAGGTCATGTATCTATTCTGAGCCAATCAGAGTCCAGAGAGATGTGACAGGCTGATTACTAGGACCTGAGGAAGCACCCCCCTACCCATCCACCAATGCCCTCAGGGTGGAAAAGGGAAGGCAGGGGCTGCAATTGGAAGAAAGCTTGTGTAGTCAGAGCCAAAAAAAAAAAAAAAAAAAAGACTGTGGATCCATCTCTGCATTGAAAGTTCAAAGAGGGGTATGACCTCTCCTCTCCTCTTCTTTCCTCTTGTCTTCTCTTACTTCTTTTTCTTTTTAAACTGTGGGACAGCTGCACTCTGTTTTAAAAGGGTATGTTTAAAAAGGAATGCTGGTGGTAGGGGGCAGAGAGATCAAGGTTGTCCAGGGACCAATAGTTTGTGGCAGAATAGCCAAGTACTTCCAATTCCCAAGTTTCTTCTTATTCAGGAACCACTTTCCACCTCAATGGGGAACCTCCCACTGAACTCTGCTCTTAGGGGAGTCTTTGAGAGGCCCAGAAGTGCCTATGACTGAGCAGGCTGCTCCTTCACCTCAGTGAAGACAGACACATGACCTCTGCCACAGAGAAAAATCCCTTATCCAAGGCAAGGAGACTCCATTGTTGAAGCCCAGGCAGCCTTCCCCTGAGTGAAGGAGAGTTCCCACATTGAGAGATGGCCACCTGAAGTTGGGAAGCAAAGACTGCCTGTGAGAAGTCTGGTGTAACTCTGCAGGCATCCAGACCAACTCCTCACCTGACACATGGGCTTTTATAGATTTCCTTATATCTTCTTGAAGAAGGTGGCCATCAGCTTCCCCAAACCACTATCTCTGAAGGATCAAAGAGGCCTTACAGATGGTTGGCAGCCATCTTTTTACAGATAGGAACACTGAAGTGGGGGTACCTGGTCCATTTATTCACAAGTGTCATGGCTCACCTTTCCACTCAGAACCCAAGCCTTCTTGGAGTGTCTTCTCTTTTGCTTCACAGTTTTGGTCATAGGTATTGGCCATCTCATTAGCTAAAGGCCAACCACTCTGTGAGGAGGCAGACTGACTTACAAGGAGCAGAGGGAGCAAAGAGAAAAGTACAAACAAAAGTAAAATGAGTGCTGTTGGAACAGCAAGTGCAACGCTAATGGTTTGGAAACACTTTATGAATTACTGTCACTTTTGGGAATGGAATGACGGAGGTCAGAACAAACCTTTTGGTGTGAGAAGCACCTTGAGTGGCCCGATGCCTATTACAAGGTGCTGATGCGGCTCCTTCAGGTCGTGTTTCCAAGCTGGCCCAGGAGTCTCCCAAGAACTGATTTCATCACCTTGATTTTTACCCACAGACATCACCTGCCTAACTCCTCAGCCCGGGCTTCCAATTACTTGCATCAATTTCAAGAAATTGAAGGGCTGGAACTACCCTGAAGATACTGCAGGTATGAAAAGACCTGCTCAGAGTCCCCTGGGTGGGGAGTAGCTGCACCCAGGGCCAGCTGTGAGGCTTGGTGAGTGCAGGACTCCTGGATGCGGGAATTGATCAGGCCCATGGGAGCTTCTGCTAAAAACTCAGTCACCTGTTGCAGTTTGGCTGGTCTGGGCAAGACCAGTGAGAAATACTCTGGAGTTTGAGAAGGAGTAGAAGGAGCCAGTGCTTGACAGGGTCAGGGGTAGGGGAAGAAGGTTGGGGTATCAAGAAATCTTGATGGGAAACGCACCTGCAAGCTACAAATTGGGGAATTATCCTCAAAACACAGAGTGGGGCTCCCAGGTGGGGTAGTCCATGGAAACTTCCCTGCTTTAGTGGGACGAAGGTAGAGACCAAGTTTTTGGTCGCTCTACCCATTGTTCAGTGCTCTTCACCCTCAACCTTGATTCCCAAGTGCAGGGATCACAGTTCAGTTCGGCAGGCCCTGCGGAGCTCACTATCTTAGGACCAAGCCTTTGAGGAATGAAAAACACACTTTCGTCGATAGGGGGCGCCAATGAACCCCCAGCCCCGATCAGTCGGCCGGACTCGGGCAGTGGGGCACGGTCCTCAGGTTGTAGGTAGTCCATTCCTCAGCGGGTCCTGGCCCACCTCGCTGCCCCAAATCTCGCGGGGGCAACAGCCGAGGTTCCCGGCCTTCCTAAGACACAGGCTTTAAGGGCTGAAGGCATCTGGAGCCTCCCACCCTGGAAGGGCGCCTGTGCCCTGACGGCCACTGTCCCAGCGCAGCTCAGATGGACACCACCCAGGGCGGTGCCATCCCAGGGTGATGACGAGACTCAGTTCCGCCTCCATGTCTTACAACATTTAGGCAAGGTTGGCGGCTGGAGGGTTAAAATGAGGCTGCCACCCCTATTCTGTCGGGGAGAAAGTGCCTTTTCTCCAAGTCCATATGGCCACTTCCTTTCGACCTGATCGGCCCTGCTCGCCTCTTTGTCCGAGCTGTCACTTATAAAGAATCACTTGACTTACAATAACAGGTTCAAAAGACGACAGAGTATAATCAGTTGATCCACGAAGAATTGAAATAAAGAACACCCCACTGCTCTGGCTATCATTCCCATAGAGATAGTGATATCATTGATGTGATTGCGATGATAATTTCT
Source organism: Marmota flaviventris (assembly GCF_047511675.1). Lineage (NCBI taxonomy): Eukaryota > Metazoa > Chordata > Mammalia > Rodentia > Sciuridae > Marmota > Marmota flaviventris. The sequence continues at coordinate 21,755,010 of NC_092515.1, read as the reverse complement.
GTACAAGAAAAAAAAAAAAAAAAAAACCCTTGTATTTTGGAATTTGTTCAAGAAGATTTTCAGACACATCAGATTGGAAAATGCGGACTGAATTGCTAAACTTTTGGGGGGTAGGAAGGTGATTTTTTAAAAAATCAATGTAGAATTTTGTGTGGACTTCAAGGATCTCATAGAATCAGGCTAGTTGGGAGAAACCTATCCTTTCTCCCTTCCCAAATCTATGAAGACAGAGGGAGAGAGAGAAGGAGGGAGGGAGGAAGGGAGGAAGGGAGGGAGGGAGGGAGAGAGAGAGAAAAGAGAAGAGGAAGAGAGAGTGCGCCTTGGGTTCTTTGGACAAGCTTTGGGGGTGTGAGAGCAGAGTTGACCAGGCCGGGTGCCCACCGACGGCGCACCTGGGAGCAGACCACCAGGGAGGAGATGGAAGGCCCGTGCCTGAGGCAACTGGGAAGCGCTGGTGTGATAGTCCCTAGCCCGGCTTGCTCTGTGTTGCTCCTCCCTACACGAACTTTTCTGTGCCTTGCCCCACTCTTGGACTGGTTTTGCAACTAAGTAGCTCCTTCTCCTGGAGCCAGTAGTGATGGGGAGGCTGTGCGTGTTTACTCTCTATCTTCCCTTTTGAAGTACTGTGGTGCCCTGGTTTAAACTCAGCCAGTCATTTTGGGGGGAACTCAGTTCATAGAAGCTGGAACAAGTCTTACCTGAATCTGTGTTTTAAGTGTCCCCGTGGCTGAGTATTTTGAATAATCAATCTGTCTTCATCGCTTCTTATTAATGCACAACACAGGCCTCCCCCTCCCTCCTATCTCCTTCTATATTTGTCAACTCTTTAGGATTTTGTCTTTCTGCTATTAACATGCCTAATGTCACATGCAAGCTTTTTTTTTTTTAAACAAGCTGTTCATTGGTGTATCTGGATACTTCTTTTATTATTATTACTGAATCTTTTTTTACCCATAATGACACCAGGATCATTATATAATCCCATAACAAAGAGGCTTTTGAGGCACCAGCTTTTGTCAACTCTAGGACAGAGAATCCATAATTGCATTATTCAGCTTTTTTTTTTCCCCTCTTCTTTCCCCCACTTCCTTGCTTCACAGAAATCCAAGCTCACGTACCATTCAAATCTCCACCTTGTTACCTCCGCTTATGTTATTTACCAAAACGTTCGCCTTGAGGACCAGCCTTGCAAAGTTGCCTTTAAAAAGTTATTTTGTTTGATAATTAAGTCCTGGAGCCCACCGCGTGATGATTATTCTGGACCCATAAGGCAGAGAACCTGCGTGACGTTTTTCTCGAAGTTTAATTACCGTATGCTAATTTCCTTGCCTACTACGTGATTAATTAAAATCATATTTTCATAATCATTTGGCACTAGTATTGTTTTAGAATTATCATGATCTCCTAAATAGTGTCTGTAAATAAAGTCGCCTCTAATGGCAGGCGCGGGAGGCGAGGCTGAGGACCTCTCCGTGTTTGTATCGCGGCGATTGGCAACATAACTGCCTTATTTACATTAAATACGCCACAAGGTTACAGCGCGGATCAACGTCATTTGATCGCTGATGACTCCCTTAAACGCCCGGGCTGTGACTGATTCTCCGCGTCCCGCTGTCCACCGAGATTCACCCGGGAGTTTTTTTTTTTTTCCCCCAGAAAAGAAACAGACTTTAAATAGTTTCAGAAGCAGGTAAGAATTACGCTTTTTCCTCTCCCCTTTTCCGTCTCTCTCTCTCCTCTCCCTCCGTGGCAATCTCTCTCTCTCTCTCTCTCCCTCTCGGCTGGATAAAAAATTCTTTAGTCAAAGGCAGGAATGCAAAGTAGTGACAAGCGAAGGGGCTGATATATGTCTCAGTAACGAGTCTGACAATCAGAATGTAGCTCTTGGAGAATAGATAGATTTTAATAAGTGTGTTTACATGAGCTCAAGGTCAGAAGCAAGCTGCGCTGTGTTAAATGGTTTCTTAGTTGCTAGACAGAGAGAAAAAATGGACGATCACACACCATTCTTTGTAGATTATTATATCAAGGGTTCAGTCTCTGGCTCATCAAAGCTAAATGCCGCAAGACCTATCTAGTTGCTGTGAATTATGCCAGGGCGACAATGGAGAGCGTTTTTAATGGTACAATGCATTTCACCTACCAGATAGGGGGAGGCCGAGCTGGGGATGGGGATGTCTGCTGGGGCTGGGTGATGAGTATCAATGAACGGGGCGATTCTGAAAAGAGGCTGATGAAAATCGAGCCTGCCCTGCCCGGGCTGGGCTGGGAACAGTTCGCCGGGCTCTGCCGAGTGGGCGAGCGAGGCGCGCGAGCTGGGCGCCCGTCCCCCCTCAGCCCCGGAAAATGATCAAGTCAATCATGTGGACATGTTTCATTATTCATTGAACACAATCTTTTACAACGCTCCGTTTACGTGCCCGAGTTTGCTCCCGACGCCCGCGTTTCAATGTTTAAGGTAAGGGGAAAACAAAGGTGGGGGGGTGGATCGCGGGGCGCGGCGCGGTGGGGGGGCACTGGGGGGCGCGGCGGGCGCGGGGGGACCGCCCCGGCGTCCGGTAGGTGGCAAAGTGAGTTTGGACTCTTGGCGTAGCACCCCCCCATCCCCTCCCCCTCCTCATCTCGGCGAGGCCTGCCGCCCGGTTCCTTCTCGCCCCATCGCGATTAAAAAATACGGTCTAATTAAATATCCGTGGCTGTGACGTTGGCGAGAGAAGCTGTCAGCGGGGGCAAAAAAAAAAAAAAAAAAAAAAGAGGAGGAAAACCGAGAAAGCGGCGGCGGCCGGGCATCGAATGGCGCTAGAGAACTTCGGCGGCGAACGGGACCAGCGCCCGGGCGGCCGCCTCCCCCGCCCGCGGTCCCGGGACCGTTAGTTTGAAAAGGGAGTCTCCGGGCCTCGCGCCCCGGCGCGCGGGAGGGACCCTGCGCCCAGCTCCGGCCCCGGCCCGCGCCCCCAGTCCGCGCGCGGCCGGCAAGCGGCTCAAAGGCCCCCCGGAAACTTTCAGAAGGGTTTTGGGGGTGGGGGGAACTCGTAAGGGGAGGGGGAGTTTGGGGACGCGGAAACTTCTGCTCAAGTGACTTTCCCCATTTTCTCCTCTGCCTGGAACTGGGGCTCCCCTTGCTCTCCCCCTTTCCCCACGCCGCCGCTGTGAGATACTGACCCCTCTGCCTAGGAGAGAGAGAGAGGGTAATTTGTAACCTTTTTTTTTTTTTTTTTTAATCAAAGTTAGCTGATGCTTACAGTGTATCAAACTTGCCAGAGCCGAGGGCCTCTGAGACCTGCCATTTTGTGTTTTCACCGGCCTCTTGCGCCCCGGGAGCCCGGCGAGGCCGAGGCCGGGGCCGAGGTGCCAGGGTCTGAACCCGCGACCCCGAGAAAGGGCCATGGCTCCTGCAAGTGCAGGCGGCGCCCGTAGCACCTGCCCCAGATCGCCGCGGCCCTGGGGGCAAGCGGTGGCCAGAGACAAAAATAAATAAATAAATAAGTAACAGGTTATGGAGGGAACTGAGCCGGCCAGTCCCGGGCTGGAGAAATGAGGCCAATCAGAGTGAGGAAGTATGGGCGTGGGGGGCTCTGGAAGGCGGGGGAGAGGGAGGGGGGGGGGGCGTCTGGGAACAGGGCAATTTAGGGGAAAGCACCCCCCAGCCCAGACATAGGACTGGGGCGAGAATGATCGCTGCTAATAAGCCTTTCTGTTTGCTTTAAGACATTATTATTTTTTTTTTGAAAATGAATTAAGGAAAACAGTCGTAGGCGGGACTCGGGATGTATTTTAGGCAAAAATAAAATAAAATAAAATAAAATAAGGGGGGGCTTTTCTTTGATGAGTAGGAAAGTGTCCAGATTTCGACGCGCCCATCTGTTGCAGTTTTGCAAATAATTTAAAATATAGATATCTCCGTATAGATGGACGTATGCGAAGTGAGAGAAGGTAGAAACGCAGGCGCGGGGAAGTTGGGGGGGTGGGGAGAAAAGGGGGTTGGGGGAGAGAGGGAGAGAGCGCTAGAGAGTGAGAGAACGCTTTGTGTCCCCTCTCCTTAAATCTTCTCAGGAAACTCCTGCAGGGCTTTCTTTGGGGACAGGTGGAAAGTTAAGGTCCCCCCCCCTTCCCCTTTTCACTCTTGTATTGTGAGTCGTCCTTACTGTAGCCTTTTGGCGAGCATATACACAATCTCTGAGTTAGGTGGGAGCTTGGAGGGTTGGGGTTTGCGGGGGCGATAGTAAGAGGTCGGGGGCTACCGAGGAGCAGGGCGGGGTCCCAACCCCGCGCGCCAGTTGCAGCGGTGGCCGGGTTTTGTTTGCCGGATATTGTTATGTCTAACGGGTGCCTCGCAGGAGACGTGATTTGTCAGCCGCCTTAGTTTTCACTTTAGCAGAAAATACGGCGGCTGCGCGCTGTGCTGGCCTGCTGGGCTCGGGCGCCCGGTGCGTCTGGGGCCACTGGCGTGCGCGCGGGTGGGAGCGGGCGGCCGGCGGGGCATGGGCTACGGGCGAGCCTGCCGGGCGGGGTGAGTGCGCGCGCGGGGCCGGCCTGCGGTTGCTCCTGCGCCTTCTCCCGGCAGCCGCTGCCGCCGTCGCCGCTGTGCAGTTTAGCAGAAATCCGACAGGGGCCGCGTTTGCTGAGCGCATCCGGCCGCCGGGCAGCCCAAGCGGGCCGCTGGGCCCGGCTGGTCCGTGTAGATGCTGGGAGGGGGCTGACGGCGGGGAGCAGACGGGGAGGGGCGCGGGAAGCGATCTTGGTCGGAGTGAGTGCCGCCCCCCTCCCATGGTGTCCTCTGTTTCCCGGCAAGTTGGGTAGTTCCGCGCTCCCGGGCCTTGGCGCCCTAGTCCCTAGTCAGGGCTTAGGTGAACTTGGGGTGGGGTGTGCGTGCGCGCGTGTGTGTGCGTGCGTATATGTGTGTGCGGAGGGGGAGGTTAGACTGGGAACGCACTGTTTTTTTCCCTCCCTCCCAGTTTGTTATTAGCAACTGGATTTTTACTTTAAGACCAGCTTTGCTCACTGCTGAGGTTGGGAGGGGGGGCGATCTTTTCCCATCACTCACATCTTTGTTCATTGTTCACTGAGTGGAAGGCAGGCGACTTAAAGAGACGAAAGAGAGGAAAAAGGAAGAGAGAGAGAAAAAAGAGGGGGAAGCAAGAACAGGGAAGGAGGAAAGGCGTGGGGTAGCGGGCCCCCGACCCCGCTGGGGTCGGGTTTGATAGTGAAATAGTAAACCCACGCACGGAGGGTCGCCAGGAAAGTGGACATTACCGCTTTAATTAACTTCGAGATGCTCCGGCGGCGGGACCTGGCGTAGCCGTGACGCGCCCCCATAAATCTGCCCGGCCCGGGGCTTCTCCGAGAACTCGTACAGTAGCAGCGTCAGATCCAGCGCGCGCCTCCCAGTCCGGAGTCCATTTGCATAATTGGATTTTTTTTTTTTTTTTTTTTTTTTTTGCCTCCTTCTTCCTCCCTGAAACTTGTTTGAAAACCCAAGTGAAAGCCGCGACGACCTGCACACTCAAAAGCAAGTGCCAAGTAAGTGCCCTGCGGTGGCCTCAGTGCGCCCCGAGGTTAGCGCGCAAAGCCGGCGAGCTAGGTGCCGGGAGCCGCGCGCTGCCCGGCCGGCCTCTGGTGAGAGCCGCTAGCCGGCGGGAGGACTGCATCTGTGGGCTCCCGATCTGCCCGGCTGGCTGCTCGCACAACTTTTTTTTTCTCCCTGTCTCCCGAGTTTTCGGGCCAGGTGTGGTGTTCGGGCCACGCGTGTACCTGTAGCAAGACCGGAGAGGCGATCTCTCGGACGCTGTGGAGTTGGGCATCTCCGGTCGGGGGCGGGTAGTCAGTCCTCGCCACTGTTGGTGGAGGGCTGAACTGCGAGCTAGCGGGGCTGGCTGCTCGTCGCGCTGCGCCGCGGATGCAGCTTGTCGCCAAATGCCTTCCCCATTATTCTAAGGTTTGTGTCTCCGTGTGTGTGTGTGTGTGTGTGTGTGTGTGTGTGTACGCGCGCGCGCGCGTTTGTGTCAGTGTTCGACTGTGCTTTAAAAGGAAGAAAAGCAACCAAAACAAGAGCAGGAAGGGCTTTCCCTTAGCTTGACCCCCCCCCTTCCCCCAGCGACATCTATTTCTATTGCTCGAAGGAGAGAGTGCAGAGCTTCTTTTTTTGAAGACAGGGTCACCGATAGATTGACAATTCTCTCAGAAACGCCATAAATTCTACAGCAAAGATGTAGCTGCATTCATAAAATGCCAGCTTTTGCCTGATGAGAAAAGTGGCTTTACCGTCTCTCGAATTATTAAAAATACATAATATATTATTATTATTATTTATAGTGTGCAGAACCTGAAAGTCGATGGCTTGGGGGAAGGCTGTAACCCCAGTTCCTTTTTGCTGGACTAGCTTGGGAACTCGCTGGGGGCTGGGCCCACCACCCTGCCTGGAAGGGCCCAGGGACTCAGCTTTCAGCCAAGGGAGTCGCAGGGGGGCGCCCCCAGCAGCCCTCTGGCCTCTGCTCAGAGAGAGCCTAGGGCTTCAGGCTGCTTTAGTTATGATGTCATTCTGATAGCTGAGTGCAAATGTCTCCTGATTCCACCATTAACCGCCTGGCTGATTTGCTTGGTAATGATAGCACTGACGTCCAGCTCCCTGACAAATGCAGGACCAGCGAGCCCTAGGAATTAACTTTTCCCCCCAGGAGGAGGGAGCCAGCTGCCAGAAGGATCGCCACCCAGGCCCTGCCTTTGGACTTTCTCTGCCTCATCTAGACACTGATATGAATGACAGGCTCCTGGACTGAGGGAATCTCTGTTTTTGCAAAGTTTGGAGAACTTTTAGAAAGCTTTGCTTTCCAGAACATCCTTAATCTAGTAAAAGTGGGAATCCAGTTGTCACCAGACAGAGACATTTGTGTCTGAGGGATGGCCAGGACCCCTTGTCTCTCTGCAGCCATTGTATGGAAGAAGGGATTGTGACATTTGCCTCCTACCTTCGGTCTGTTAACTGTACTTTATGTTAATATCACTGCAAGTAAACCGGATTTAGTGTTGATTTTTAAATAGTGTACAATGATTTAAGATTTCTTTTGATTTACTGTTCAAATGAAATTTGCATAAATGTGATGAAAATGAACTTAACATCTGGGCATATGAAAAAAGGTTAGTACCTCATATGTCATCTGCAGAGAAAGTCTTTAAAATGCTTTCACCCTAAACTGGGTTCGGGGAAACAGTTCCCGGAGACATAAATGGTAATTATGAAAAACCTGGAGAAAATGCTTTCAATAAATTTGCATTCTCTTGGACCAGTGCTCTGAAAACCCATCTTGTTCTATGCCTGGAGTGCTTAACTTCTGAGCAGGCTTGAGATCCTCACAACTCAGCAACTTAACTGCTGGCCGGGGCTGTCTTCACGGAAGACTTAGAGCAGGCAACAACCGTCAGTCATGCTGCATTGGTCCAAGCCAGAGGCCAATAGCCCCCATTACAGGAGAGGACAGGGAGGTGGCCAGTAGGTGCAGCCCTACTAATCACAGTTGCCCATCGGGTGCTTAAGGCACTGCTGAGATGCAGAATCGTTGCCTGCTGAGCTGGTAAGGTTGTCTGCCCTGCCTTAGGTAACCAAAGAAATTTTCATCAGCTCAGACCTATAAAATCCACAAGCCCATTCAAGGAAACTGTGAACTGCATCTTACTTTTTAAGCAAGACAAACTTATATATCTGGCATCAGGAAATCAGTTAAACAGCCTTCCCCAAATGTGGTTGCCTTTTGCTCAAAAGTTGGCTATGAATGGCACAGGTGTTTTTAAAGTGCCTTGAATGGAGGGGGAAAAAAGATAGCAATGATGCTCATGAGAATATAGATGAACTTATTTTTTTTAAAGGAGAGTACCATAAAAGAAGAAAGCAAATAGATTTATTTTTTCAGTTTGAATGAGGACAATTATAGCTTTTTAACATCTTTGGATTTAGTGTTTTTAATAAGCCTTTTAAGTAAGCTGAAATATCGGCTTGCATTTTGTTCTCAACATTATTTAAAATGAGACTTGATGCAAATTTAAAAACAGAAGGGAGTTTTCTGTAGGTGAACTTTTGTCCATGCTGAAGACAGAGCGCCCCCACCCCCTGCCCTGACAGCATGTCTGCCAAGACCTAGAGCCTGTGAATGCTCAGTCCTGCTTCACCTTGTCTCCAGGTGGGGGCTTAGATTTGGGATAGAAGGACATTAATCAGGTGGCCTGATGACTTCTCTTGGGCTGAGAAGGTTGTATTTTGGTGTCTAAAGGCAAGGTACAGGTTCACTCACCTTGGAGATGCCTCTGCTAGTAGGAGCTTGTGAATCAAAGGGCTTTCTCTGTGAACACACACCTGTTATGCACGAAGGCGTGGCCCCGCCAAGTCTGGCTACAGCTATGGCAGGGTATGACTGATGCTGCAGAGGGACTGGAAGAAAAGGAGAAGATCCTTGGGGAATGGAGGGCTCTGCCCACCTGGCTATCTGCACTCACCTGTGTGGGTTATTAATTTTTTTCTTTCTTTGGTTGGTAGGTTTGTTTATTTTGGTACTGGGGATTGTACCCAGGGGCATTTTACCACTGGGTTACATCCCCAGCCCTTTTATTTTTTATTCAAGACTAAAATCTCATTGAGTTGCTGAGGGTCTTACTAAATTGCTGATGCTGGCCTCAAACTTATGATCTTTCTGTCCTGAGTAACTGGGATTACAGACATGTGCCACCACATCTGGCTCACCTGTGTATTTTATGTGTCACCAGTAGGAGATGCTGGGAGGGAGGCCTTTTGCCAAGGAGGATTGGTTGTTCAGGTCTCTTGACTCTGGGGTAACTGTGATGTCCATCTTGGTAGCACTGAGTGTCTTTAGGGGGGTGGATGGATAATGGGTGGAGTCAGAATAAGTTAAGCTGGGAAGTGGCCTCAATGGTCACATTTGTGGTGATGGCAGGGTGTGTATGTGTGTATATGTGTGTGTGTGTGTGTGTGTGTGTGTGTGTGTACTGGGGGAAGGTGCCATCCACTAGAAGCACCTGCTCTGATATGATTTCCTTTCACCCCCTATTACACTATCCAGGAGAGATTAGTGAGTTTGTAAGTGGTCCTGTGAGGTGGAGGGATGGGTGGGGAAATAAATGGAAGGAATCAGTAAGTGCAGGAAACGTACATGCCCAGGATGTGGTCCCTGGGCAACATATGCCACCTTCTTTAGATCCCATTTTATTTTGTGTTTCCAAATGAAGGCAGATATGGATGGAAGCCACTGCAAGAAGGTGGGCTATGCAGCATGCCACCTGCCTAGGGTCCCAGCAGTAGCTGGGGTGGGGGGTGGGGCCTTCTTTGGCCAGTGCGTGCCATCCACAGGCTTCTGTGGACTGTCTGTCCCCAGGCTGCATTGTACAGGCCTAGTGCTGGTTTCGGCTGTCTCTGTTGTCTGCTTGAGGACCCCCTCTCATCTCCACCTTTCACTTTTAAAAGTTATTATAATCCTTGGTTTTTATTTTATATTTCAATACAAAAAGTAGCAAGTACTTGACTTTTCACATGATGTGGACCTGCTGGAAATGACTCTGGAAGTGATGTCCTACCAATTTTCCCTAAGAGGCAAGATTCGAGGTTAGGGTAGAACTTACCCTAATAACTTGGGCATCTTTTCTACAGACCAGGGTATTACAGACCTTTACCTCTTGTGGGAATCTGTCCTGTGCACTGTAGGATGTTTGGCAACATCATTGACCTCTACCAGATGCCAGTAGCCTGCCCCCACCCACACCAGTTATGACAATCAAAAATGTCTGAAGACATTTCCATATACCTCCTGGGAGAGAGGCAATTAGGCTCATTTCCCATACTTTTCATGAGCCAGGCCCACAAAAGGGGGGAAAGATATATCAGCTTTAGTTCCACCCTCAGGGAGTTTGAAAGCTGGCAGGGGGACACACATGTCCCAGTGCTCCTTGTAAGACCAGGAGATTGAGGCCTGCACCAAATGAAGGCAGACTAAAGGGTCTGTGACGAAGGACAACTTCTAGAGTGGGCGAATAAATGGGTGAGGGGTGTCTGGAACAAAAGTGTGGGACCCAACTCTGATTTTTTTTTTTTTTTTGGCAGAACTGGGGTTGGAACCCAGAGTCTCACACTAGGCAAACTCTACCACTGAACCACCACTCCAGCCCCTCTGATTTTTAAAATGTTGATTAGATCCTAAAAATGTACCTGGGGGTGGAAACTGTGTCTTTGGGCCACTGAGGGTGACATGTAAATCAAAGTGACAGTTCTCAGGCTCTGAACCCTGGTGGCAGGATGCTGACAGTCCTTTATTTCTGAGCACTTATTATGGAAGGGAGGGCACTGAGTGCTTTACAACTTTCTGTGAGGACAGGTACCATATTTGTCCTGAAGTTCAGAAAGGAAACAGAGGCAATGAGTGGGGTAGGTGGAAAGTCCAGGAGGAGCCTCCCAGCCCTCTGCATACTCAACCCCTCTACTGGTGCAAAGCATCCCCCTGACCCACGTTCAGCTGCCTTCTTACCTCTAAGGCTGGCACTGAGAAGGCAGAGAAGATCCTGGGGACCAAGCAAGCCCTCTGAGGCGTGTGAGAGCCTCCAGGTGGGTGGGGGCAGGAAGCTAATGCAGATGCTTCTAAGGCATTAAGAGATGCAGGAAGGAAAACCAGTCTATAAGGTCTCCCCCTCCTCTACCTGCCTATTCTCAGTCTGTGGCTTTACAATGAGAAAATTAAGTGCCGTTTTGACACAGGAAAAATGATCACCGTAGGCTTGAGCTGACATTAACCTGAAAGTTTTCTATCAAGGCATTACAGCTTTGATTACCTGAGTCGTGTTTAGTTGGGTCTTTGATTACCGAGGTGGGCTTGTCTCTGGGGAACGTGTTCCTGCCCCCCCCTCCCTGCTGTCTCTAGTGCCTGGATGCTTCTCTGCCAGCTCTACCCTGCTTCATACCATACCTCAGCCTTTCCATCAGTTGGGACTATCAGCCCCCTTCACATTTTTTTTTTTTTTTAGTCTTTCTGTTGCTTCATTACCAAATTATACACACACATACACACTCGCACACACATGCGTAGTTCTATTTGGGTTGTAAAAGCCAACTCATAAATTCCCTAAAAATTGAGATTAATCACAGAATTGCCCATTCAGCCTTAATTATAATGATGTTCTCACTTGTATTTCTGAGGCTCCCATGTAATTCCCATAGATCTGAGTGGGATTTCAGTTCATGCAAGGGCTAGATGGTAAGGGCCTCAGAAGTTTGTGTGAATTCAATGGACTTGTCTACCTGCAGTGTCCAGGCACCTGTGGGGGGAGGGTCTTAGGGTACTTTTTTTGTAGATGTGCCTGCAGTAGCTGGTGGTGGGTGCTCGTCCCTTGCCTGGTGCCGAATTCTGCAGCTTGGGCTAGTCTCTTGTTTAGGCCACTTAACAATCCAGAGAAGGGCATCCCTTAGCGCAGCTTCCCAGTGGGCAAACTGACTGGTGTGACAACTTGTTGTAGCCACACAGCTGTGGCAGGGCCCAGCCGGGATTTGAAGCCAGCTGCATTGGCCCCGGGAGGCTCATGACCCTCACCTCCTTTGCACCCCCACCTTTCCATATAATCCTACTGGGAACATAAATCATCCTTCCAAATGATACCAGCTTGCCTTTAAAATGGAAGTTAAAAAAAAAAATGTGAACCAGAACTCGTGGCTTTGAGAACATATGCATTGTTGTAAATTTGTTTGCAGGAAGGAGAAAATATTGGGAAACTCTGCATGAGCTAAATGCTCACTGTAGAGATAGTCGACAGATCACATAGATGTTATATATAAAATGTAATCTCTTTGGGCAGTTCAATGTTTCATTTTTGTCTCTCAAAATATCTAGGAACAGTTATCCCTTATTGATCAGAAGAAAAAGTAGCACGGGCAATCCTTGGGGTTATTTTTCTAAAATTTTAATTCTCCCTAAAAATCTATCACAGTCCAATCAGGCAGAGCCTTCCAAATTATGAAGGAAAGGTCGTCCTTTATATGAACCTATTGAAGGGGGTGGGAAGCCTTATTGAAATTACAGCTAAAGTGCTTTATAATTATTTCACTTCCTCGGCCTGGGCTCCCAGTTTGGGGGTTTGGAATCTTGTCGGTGCCAAGTGGCTGTTTTCAGCAGCCTTAAATCTGCACGGAGCAGAGAGCGCCTGCCTCGCTGATGGAACGCGGCTGGATCTGCTAATTAAACTCGGTGCAGGATTGCTTAGCATCTGAGAAACTTTATTCACTAACGTTTCCACCCGAAAGAGGGTCAGCGCTGGTGGGTGGCAGTCCCTCCCCAATCGCGTAAGAAGAGTTCAAAAGGTGGAAAAGTGCTAGTGTGGGAATGTGGGGAGGGAGAAAAGCGGCCACATGCCGACATGAAAGGATTTAATCTGCGCAGCCGAATCCTCCTCTGATCCAGGAGGGCCGCCTCTGTGCTGGCCTCGGCAGTGCCACTCACTCTCCCTGGAGCTCAAGAGTGGTCTGGAGCTCCTGCCTGGAGTGCTCACGGACTTTGCATGCACCATTTCTTAAGCAAAAAGCCAGACGCTCCGTCTGCGATTCTTTTCTGAGATCATTGACTTGACAACTTAATATTTATTTTCTGTGTTTTTTTGTTTTGTTTTATTTTGTTACAGTCCCTCCCCCCCCATTTCCTCCTTATCTGCTCTTTCACTCTTTGCACACACACTCATTCTCAGAGTATTTTGAAAAAGCTTTTGTTAAAGTTTGAGGGCGGTGGTGCAGGGCGTGGAGGGGGGGCTGCATTGCCATTTTAGTTCCATTTAAAATTACCATCTAGCATATTTTGGAGGCAGAAGAAATAGTAGAGATAAGCTGCCACGGATATTTGCATCATCTAAAAATGTATTGATGAAGCCTGTAAGATAGCAATTTTCTCCTTTAATAACTACTGTCACCCCAAGGAAGACACAGTGGTCTTCTGAGTATGTGACAAATGATGGGCTCAGCCGGGGCCTGGTCATCTGCTTGGCATTTCCCATGACAGTGCCCTGTGATGTAACGGATGGTGATCTGGCCTGTCTTTTGGAGGGGGATGTGCATGCTGTGCCTGTTGGCATGTGTTTATTCTCTAGCGATGACTGTCTGAGGTCAAGTAATATATTCCAGATATTAGGGTACAGAGTATCATCAAAACCCTCTCCAAGAAAGAACTGGTTGCGTTTTGACATCCTGCCCTTTTATCTCACTGATACCAGCAACCTGATCCTCGCATTTTCCCTCCTGTTTCAAAAGGTTGACAAGAGCTAGATCCCTGTGTGAGATTTTTTTTTTTTTTTCTTCCAGGCACTGCCTGGTGAAAAAATACTAGGCCCATGTGTGGATCTTGGGGACAACAGGGGTCTATTGTTAAGAAAACTTTTTCTCCTTTTGCATGATAATATTACTCAGATAAAAATCACGGTAATTTTTGTGTGTGATCTCCAAATACCACCTTCAATAAAATAATTTGTTCATTGATCTAAAGAATGAGTGGTTTCCAGCTGCTTCCTTCCTCAGAATAGACTTTTGAGTTGGAATCTGTCTCTTTGACTCCTGTCTGGTGGAGGTTGGCTTCCTGTGGAGGTCATTGTGAGGGGGCCAGGTGGCCTGGGGAGGCTGGGGACGGAGTGCTTGCTTCTCTAGGAACTGGAGGCCTTAGCAGAATCCAATGCAAAATGCCAATATGAAATTTGTACTTAATTGTGCAGATATTTGTGCTCCCTGATCTCTTTCTTGGAGGTAGGCAAGTCAGACTTTTGCTGGCCTGGAGTGCCAAGGCAACCTCCATTTTATTAATCTCAATCATCACTCAGTGGTTTAATCTTTAGGTGGGTGCAGGAAAACTTTACCCAATTTTTCGCTTGCTTACTCTATCCTTGCTTCAGAAAATGGAGAGTCTAAAGAAGAATTCTTTGTGTGCATTCTATTTTCTAATTAATTTTTTTGCAAGGGTTACTTAGTACATGTGTGCTGCTCAATATATCAATATCTGTAAGTTCACTTTTTGCATAATTTAATTTTTAGGGATATTCCCTCTTTCATTCCACGATTGAGATACTTGTTTCATTGAGCTGGAAAAACATCGAGTTTGTAAATGAGGAAGAGCTTGAAGCATGTTTGCTTTGTTTTGTTTTGTTCTTAAGCATCGTCACACCATAATAGAGAGCTCAGGACCAGTCAGATGGGACTGAGTTCAACACCCACCTCTTCTACTTACAAGCTGTTTGTGAGCCGGGCATTTTTATCTCCAAGCCTCAGTTTTCTCATCGGTGGGATTGGAATAATTCTTCCTGCCTCATCAAAGTCTCTTTCCTGCATTGAAAGAGAAAAATGATTAATGAAAGAGCCCAGGGACCAGATATTCGAGGAATAGCCAGCTACGATTATTACTCGTTTTCTACATTTTGTTGAATATTTTAGAAATGCGGCCCCCTCCCAAAGCTGTGTGTGCCAGTCATTTGCAGAGCTGCTGGAGAGGTCTCCTTGCTCCTTTGTTGCCTTGCCTGGTCTCTGGAGTTATTCACCTGGGGATCAATAAGTATCGGTGGATTGATTTCTTATGTTTCTGAAGATGCATTTTAAAGGGTCGGCTGAGTTCATGGAGGAGTCTGGGTGGGGGTGGGGTCCAAGCCTTCGCTAAACAAGCATTCTTACTCCAATCCACCAAATATTAGCACCACGATTCCCCCACATGTTCACATGTCACGTGTATCACCCATGCACACACATGCACATACATATGCCACATGCATGCATACACGCATGCACTTATATACACAGACCTGTGGACTGGCATTGCATGCTTGTCCACATACATGCACATCGCACACCAGTTGCTGGAATCCTGGTGGGAACATGATAAGTTTTTCTCTCCATCTTTTCCCTGGAGGCAAAGCCAAAGGCCCCCAAGAAGGTATTGTCATTCATTGATGCATTTTAGAAAATATCAAGTGCCTTTGTGTCCTAAGTAGGTTTAATGCTCTGAACAAGAACAAAACCACCATAGGACTCTTGTCTCCAGACCAACAACAGAATGAGGGTAGTGATGATCTCAGGGGTTCTGGTTCCAAATGCGCACGTGCTCACACACACACAACACACACACTCACAACACACACACAACACACACACATATACAATACACACACTAAAGAAATTTGCCTAATTTATATCCTGGTGTGTATTCATGTGTTGATTCCAGGGAAACTGATGCTCAAGTATGAAGTATTAAGTTGGTGAGTTGAACCTATAGCCATTTCATTCCAGACGAGTCACCCAAACAAGAAGTGGGGAGTCGAACCTCACTTTTTTCTACAGAGGACCAGGTGGAAGTCCAGGATGGTTTTCCCAGGAGGTTTTTTCCCAATGGTCCCTAAACCTGTGACAAAAGGACGGTGTCAGCCTCCATTGGAAAGCCAGGAATACCCTAGTGATGCAGTGATAAGAAGCAAGATCCCATCTTCCTGGGGTATATTTGAAACCAAGATCAAGTCCTGTAAATAAACCTCTAAAATTTATTGGGTGCTTATTAGATTGATGGTCTTGGGTTTTTAAAATGCAAGGTATCATTTAACTTAATCCTTAGGACACTCTCTGTCTTTTGATTGAGTGAGAGAGGCTTATCCATGTGATGTGACTTGCCCAAGGTCAAGTTGCTGGTAGGTGGCAAGGCAGGGCTCTCTCTGCAGGAAACCTGTACTGGGACTTGTGGCTGCTCGTGCCTTTTGGAAGGGAGCTCTGGGCTCCTGCCTGGAGCTTCTCTGCAGATGGAGTTTTCTGGAACTGATACAGTTGGAGATCCAGGGTTGTGAGATGGACACCCTTGTTTTAGTTGCAGATTCTGCCATTCTCTCCCCTTGGACCCTAAAGGGGGAGACGTGTTCTGAGCATAGGAGTCATTTCCCTTTTTAATTTATATCCTGGGAATAAGAGTGAAGACCCACATCCCCTCCTCTGCTGGTGGGAAGTGAAGGACACCAACCCCCAGACCCTAAAAGTATCTCTTCCTTTTCCCAGAGGGTCCTTGCCTCTCTGGTCCCTACCTTAATGTCCCACTCTTCTCTCAAGCTTCATCTCACACCCTTCCAGCTCCGTGAAGCTGTGTGGGGGCACCTACCCCTGCAAAAAAGAGCCACAACGCAAGGCCTTCTGGGAGCCTGCCCTCATCTGCTCAGAGCCTTGGGGTTCAGGAGCGCGTCTTCTCTAGGCTTTCAGGGCAGCCTTTGCAGGAGACACCAGGGCAGGGTCCCTGGCCTTTTTCTTACCTATCATCAGTGAGGTGCAAAGTGTTGACACTGGTCACATCCTAGGGATTTCTTGAGACTGGTTCGAATGGGCCGATGTTCAGCCTCTAGAGCTTCAAGGGGACAGTATCTCTTCAGGAAAGTGGGTTAGAAGGGCCAGGCCCTCTGAGCCCCTTTAGGACCTCCCCACCATATCCCCGGGCAGCCCCTGGCTGCATGCTGGTCTGCCGGGGAAGTGGCCCAGGGCCGCCCCTGCAGACAGTGCTGACTGCAGCTGCCTGACCTTCCTGGGGCCTGCTTATGAACAGCCCCAGAGACAGAATCAACCCTGGAAGAGCCACATGCAGCTGGGATGGACAGCCAGGCTCTGAGAAGGAAGCATTGCCAGAAGGTGGTACACATAAAGTAGGCTTCATGGATCTTCTTGTGAGGTACTAAGTACTAAGTGAAGGGTACTAGATACTAAGTGAAAGGTACTAGGTACTTAGGCCTCAGTGTGTAACTGGGTGTTTATTGAATAAATCAACAAGGAGTGAGGAACACAGCCTTTGGTGGGGAAAAGGCAAGAGCATGGCAGTGGGAAGTGGTCTGGCAACCACACTTTGCCAAGGACACTATTTTAGGCAAAGTCTAACTGGGGTGGCTCGGCAGTGGCTCATTTGTTTGATGTTGTACCAGCATTTGGAACCATTCTAAGTCCTGGGGATATGACAGTAAATAAACACATAAAAATCTGTGATCTCATGGAGCTTACATTCTGCAATAAATATTGATTAAAATAGCATGTCAGATTCTGATGTTGTTATAGGGAAAAATGAAGCAGGTAGAGCATATACAGCAAGATGGGAAGATGGGAAGAGGTAGCTGTGATGTTAAGTACGTGGGGCAGGGGACCTCACTAAGAAAGTGGCATAAGCACAGACTTGGTGGTGAAGATCTCGAAAGAACATTACAGGCTACAAGAACAGTAAGTGCAAAGGCCCTGATGCAGGATTGTATTTGACATTACCAAGAAGGAACAGGGGCTGCTGTGTGGCTGGAATGAGAGGGGTTGAAGAGTAGCATGAGCAGAGCCCATGGAGAGCTGGTTTCCTATCACACTTGTCTTTTTTCCACACCACTCTAGCCATGTCACCATAACCCACAGATCTTTACTAAGCAGCTACTATGTGCCAGGCATTGTATTAGGCACTAGGGACACAGATGGCCCTGACATCTATGGTTACTGATGATCTAGAAAGAAAGCCAGAAGTATACTTACATTCCAACTGACCATGAAGGCTGTGAAGGACAAGAACAGAGGCTGTGGGGAAACCTCTTCTTCAACTAGATGGTTAATGGCATCTTCATAGAGAACAATGAAGGGTGAGAGGCAATCAGCAAAGCAGAGTAGAGAAGAATTCCAGGCAGAGGGAATGGCATGTGCAAAGGCCCTGGGGTTGGAGAGATCTTGGTGGTTTGGGAAGAAGAACAGAGGCCAGGGTGTTTGCAGCTCTCCCAAGAACAGTGTTGTCTTGTTTTGTATGGGGGAAGGGGGTGTCCACTGCTTGGAGCTGTCCCTCACTCTAGGAGCACAGCTTGTGGAGGGGCATCCACTGATCCTGTGGATATTGATCTTTCTTCCAAGTGGTCCTTCTCTCTTGTCCTCCTTCTGTGATGCGTGGCTCCCCTCTGCCTTTTGTCTCCCACCCCCAACTTGAGGGGGTGTCTCTGTCTACACAGTTTCTTTGTGCTTTGTTTATTCAGTCACACATCACACAATGACATTTTGGCCAAGGCAGATCACATATATAATGGTGGTCCCTAAAGATTATAAGAGAGCTGAAATATTCCCATCACTTAGCGACATTGTAGCTGCCGTGACATTGTACCTCGTACGATACTCCGACGTTTGTGGTGGCATTGCTGTAAACATGCATATGGTGCTACCAGGCCTGTAAGAGCAGACAGCCCATGCAGTTAGGTACAGTACCTGATATTGATAATGATAATACAGAATCATTGGTTATGTATTCACTGTACCATGATTTTATCATTAATTTGGCGTGTACTCCTAGTACACAGTGTGCCAAGTTCCTGGTGCTATCCTTATACAAAACATGTTTGTTGTGCCCCTCGATGGTATCAAGAGGCCACGTGCAGTGACCGGCCTGTACCATCTAGGTCTGTGGAAGTCCGCCAGCTGATGTCTGCGCAGTGCCATCACCTAGTGACACATTTCTCAGAGCCCATCTCCATGGTGGACAGGCTCCTGACTGTGCTTGGTCATGCTTCCTGCAGCCCCGGAGGCCAGGGGAGCAGACTCAGGTGCAGAAGCACCTCAGGGTCCCTTTCTTGCCTGGGCATGGCTAGTTTCATGGGCTCTCTGTCAACCCCTTTCATCCCCTGTCATTAGGCTGGGTGCTGAGTACTGGAGGCTGAGGGACAGCTGCACAAGTGGGGCTCCTGCCCACGGGGACCTCTGGAGTTTGTGCTTTATTCAGGTATCTTCGACTTTACCTCCTCCCCGCCAGAGTCTGTGAGTCCTGAATACCTGTCCCTTTAGGAAGAGGGACCAACCGGTTGGCAGGAAAACTAGATCCTAATTTGTGGCCCCTGGAGGTCTAAACAGGACATTCTGTTGTAGAACTTGCTAGTACATCTCACGCCTTCTGATTTATTCCTTAAATTATGACAATGGTAACTTTTAAATTTGATTTTATTTTTAGTGGAAAATGAAATGTGTCCTGGCTCTTTGGAAACTGAACTTTTCTTCTTCAATCATTTGGTTTTAAATGGTTAAGTAAATTTCATTAAATAACTATAAACATTCCAAATCCTCCTGCATACATATCATATTTCACATCATTGTAACTTAGATGCAAAATATTAAAATGTAAATGACTCAATAGAAAAATTATGGAAACAAATGCATGACTTTTATTACACTTTCAGAAAAGTTGCTTAAATATTTCCCCTTCCTTAGCAGAAATCTATGATGAATTAAAGGAAAAAAGTATTTAAGGACACTATAAAAATAATCCTTAAGGATAAAAGAACAGACTTTGGTAAGCTATTTTCCCCCTGATTTTCTTTTTTAATTCTGTAAATATATTTGGTTATGTTGGTTATTGTCCACTTATTAATTTGACTATTACAAAGTAAGCTATATTAAACCAAACGTAATCACTTTAACTTTAAGCATAAGTTGGAGTAGTAATTTTACCCAAGTGCTTAATATAGATCTAAATTTACATGTCATGTATTAGGAAATTTGAACCAACAGTTCTTCTTTTTCCTCTTTAGAAATATTTCAGTCTGTAGTAAAAATTGTCTGGAAAACATTTGGTATTTTATTTTAGTCTCTATCACAAATTTCCATGTGATTGTTCTATAATAATCTTGAAAAGTGACACAAGGTTCCTTTCCCATAATAAACAGCAACTAATGTAATAATAACAAATGATAATGCTAATGAAAAAATTATATTTTCCCCCAACTTAGAGAAGAGTGCCAACAATAGGTAGGATAAAATAAAATCAATATTTTGACAGTGCTCTATTATGTCTGGCTCATTAATTTGGAGACGACTTCTCTGTTCAATCCTAAATCACCAAGTGTCAACAAATAGTAGTTTTAACGTCTACTCTCATTCCAATGCATTTAATGCCTTGCAAGTTATTTTTGGAAGAAAATGATTTTTTGATTCTGCAGATGTATAGAGATTGCATTGTGTAGGTTTTTGTCTTGGGGAACAATGAAAAACTTTTGCCATTGCAATTTGTATTCAAGAGATTGTTCATTTCCAATTCCGGTTCAGCACAATACTACATAGTTTTTCATATATCGATACAGCTACACATATGAACATATATGCACACATGTGTGTATACGCTCATGTATACACGTGTGTGCGCACACACTCTTAAAAGACACATTGACTCATTTTCACCAATCTTACCCAAAGTTTCACTTAGCTACCTCTTCTTTTCAAGGAATCTAGAGTTTTGATTTCCAAGTACAGATTGTCAGTTGATTAAGGTCAATGCCAGCACTTATTCAGGCTCCTATTGACTGGGGCCACGTGATATAAGTGATTGATCCGCCTTAGACACAGAATTGCTAATTTTTCATTGCATGCTCCTTTCTACCTAGCCCCTTCTCCATCAGCCCGAGTTCTTCGTACAGTATCGCAGGGCAGGCCACCTCCCCAGGTGCTGGGCTGTTGCGTTAATGCAGAATTACATCTCTCACTTGTGCAAAAAAGTATTTGTATCACCGCCGCCTGTCCTTTGTTTTCCAGAGATCACAAAAGCCTGGGATTTAGAATAGCAGATAATAACATACAGTGCATATTATTGATGCTGCTTTAATTGTCTTATTGACAACTCACTTGAACTTGGAGAAGCATGCTAATATTTATCATCCTGTGAACTCGTGTGCATTTTCTTGACTGAAGCCTTCACGACAGAAGAATCTCAGAACTCAGATGTCTGCCCACCCTGCCTTGCCTTTCCTCGGTTTGGACAAGGGGTTTGGAGACTGGTTCGTGGCAGGGGGAACCTGGGTCAGCTCTCTCTGCTCATGGCCCCTTTAGCTTTTAGCATCCTCTGGATGCTCCTCCCTCTCGGGGTGATCTGGCTAATTAACTCGTTGACCAGCACCTGGCCAGGAAAGGAGGCAGCAAGATGACCCACCCGAGCAGTTGCAAAGAGGGCAGTGCCAGCCGGCCTTGGGGTCGCCCAGAGGTTTTTTTGTGTTTTTAAAGAGGCAGCTGTTTCTTTCCTTTTGGGAGATGCCAATGGAGGATATTAGAAAGATCTAGAACAGGCAGAAGCAGGAATTGAGGCCACTGTACAGGCCAAGAGACAAAACCCACCTGAAGAGGGTTTGAGAAGCTCAAGTTAGTGATGGAGCCATCGCGGTCTACCCTGTGCCGCCCTGGCTGAGACATGTCCCACCCTGTTCCCCCATGTCCATGAGGCTCCAGTCTGCTGGTCTCCCTCAGTTCCTTGGACATGAGGACACAATCACACTCGGGGGTCTTAGCACAGCCATTTCCTCTGACTGCAGCCTTCTGATCCTCACCGTTCATCTGGCCACTCCTGGCTACCCTTTCCATCAACCCTATGCCAGTCACTTGCTAGGTCATTGTCCTATCCTGTTGTCTTGCAGTGCTGATCCTTCTTGATCTTATTGATTGTTTGCATGTTTACCCATCTCCCCTCCTCCACGTGGACCAGACCCCCCAAGCCAGGGCCCTTGACAGTCTCTTTGATGACATCCAGCACCCAGACGACGACTTATAACTGGCAGCAGCCAGTTGACAAATACTTCTCGAAAGAACGCTATTTTCCTAAGGACAATATGGATGTGGGAGTTTGCCTGTGGCCCTTTGAGAACAGTTTTGTGTCATCAAGCACAGTATCTCATGATGTGACCTTTGCTCCACTGTTGGAGGAGGGACACTGCAGCCGTGGCTTGCTCCCAACCGTCAAGAGGCCGCCATGATAAAATTCTGTGTCAAAAATATGTGTTGCTCATCGCTAAGCTTCTCTCCCCTGGTGGGGACACTGGCTCGTCAGGGGTATTTCTTCTGGTTTGGGTTTCAGCCCCAGAGGCCTTTTCTCCTAAACTGTTCCCCCACCTGTACCGTGTCGTCCTAGGTGGGCCATGTGGTCCCGTCATGGGCCTTGACATCAGTACTTTGGGCACGGAGGCTGGAGTTGGGTTCTTTGCGGCTGCTGAGAGCCAGCTGTGTGGGGCCCTGATTAGCAGAGACAGCGTTGTTAGTTGCTCAGCGTCCTCGTCTTTGGCAGCACTTGATGGGGGTCCCTGGGCAGAGGCGTCGTGGAGACCGCAGAAGATGCCGTCTTGGCTCCCTGATTGGTGAGCCGCTCATCTGACTGATGAGTGAGGTGGAGCCACCCCACTGGCTTCAACAAGACACTCGAATCACAGAGGATGATTGCAGAAGGGGGGAAAGGACTTTAAACCTATGTCACATCCTGTTGCCCAAGTGATTCCCATCTCAGGAGTTTCGCGGTGCATCTTGAAGAACCTATTTTCTGAGAGGGTTGGAGGTATGCACCTTCCTCCTCCCCACGGGTTGACAACAAGGCAGGATTCCTGCAGAAAAATCAAAGATGGGAGTGAATCTGGAAATGAACAGCCTACGGGTCTCCGTTTCCACCTGTCTGTTCCATGGGGTTCTTCCGTGGAAGAACCGTGGAGATAGTTCTCCCCTCTGTCCGTATTATTTATTTAGTCTGTGAGTTAAATGGAAACCACTTTTTCCTGCGTAGGTATCCTCTCCTCAACTTGATTGCAAGCTCCCTGAGGACAGATTTCCTTTTTACCCCCCTCTTAGTGTACCTGGGCCTTGCCAGCCACCAGATCTCCCACTGCCACCACAGGACATCTGACTCCTGGGGGGTGGTTTGGGGTGAGAGAGGAAAGCAATTAAGTCTTAATAAATGAGCAAAGAGAATTAGGGTCTTCCGAAAAGAATTAGAATAATTTCCCATAGAATCGCTCGTGGTTTATAGACGTCTTAGGCTAAAAACTATTTGCTATCTACTTGGTTGCCAAGCCTAACTTCTTCCCTTTTAAGTCAATGAGTTAAAAAGTGGAGTAATTGGCATAATTTTTTTTTCTTAAAATAAAGACCCTAAGACTCTTCTAGGGAGATCCAAAGTCATTATTACTCAAACCCAGGGCTTTTGGGGAATGAAATTCCTCACAAATGGGTTCCCTAATCAGATAAAGTAGGAAATCCTTTGGTGGTGCATTTCTTGGTAATGATCCATTTGCTTCTAGTTAAGGAGGGGAATCCCACCTGCTGTCACAAGGCTGGTGGAATCTAGCTCTTTCCATTGGGATCTTGGCCGTTGTCTTTCTTATGTCCACCTCCTGACCTTTCTTCTCCAGTGTCTCTGGGTCTCCAGCTTCCCATTCTGCTGCTGTGTTTCAGCTGGTTGGGATTGTGACTCAGCGGTAGAGCGCTCGCCTAGCCCACGCGGGGCCCTGGGTTCGATCCTCAGCATCACATAGAAATAAATAAATAAAAGGTTAAAAAAAAATAAGATGTGGGTTCAAGAGATCCTCTGTGTGCCGGTTCAGGCCACTGTATGATTTACAGTCAGAAGTCTCAGGTGCTGTTCTTTGCCTGGCTTGTCTCTTGGGCAATTTGTTACTCCAGTTGGGCCTCCGTTTCCCCATCTGAGAAATGAGGATGGTGTTGCTAGACCAAAGTTGCTGTCCAACTTTGGCAGGCAAAAAGAATAATTGGGGGTGATTGTTAAACCTTTCTATTCCTAAATCTCGTATTGCAATTATAAGACCCGGGGTGCTTTAACCAACAATAAAATCAACAAACCTACAAAGCTTGGATGGCTCATTAAGTCTTCAGATTTCTACCGTATGAAGTTGGGGAGGTGTTCTTGAACGTCTGATGTCCCGAGCATGAACAGCTAGAAAGAGACTTGGAACCTTGCGTCTTATACACCGATCATTGCACACGTGTTAGAAATACTCTTCATAAATCCCTAATGGACCAAGTGGGACAAGATGTTATTAATACTGCTCCAGGTGCGTTTGGCTTTTGACCTTAGCCAGCAGTGGTTCTGAGGAGCCATTATTTCTGATGCCTATTAGATCTCATCCTTTAACAAGGAGAGAAAACCCTTGAGTAAACGGATGTCTGGTCTTTCCTTTTGTCTTTTTAACACCCTTCCCCCCACGCCACCCCAGAAGTTTGGCGACATTAAGCAGGAAGGACAAATCATCGCCATGTACAGATTTTGTTTCAAATAAAAGAACTCAATTTGCTGCCAAATGGGGGTTTAACCTCTCCCAGATCTTTGGTTGTGCATAATTAATGTATCGTTCAGCATTTGACTTTTGTGCTTTTCATACAGATTTAATCTTAAAGGATGCTTCTGAGTTCTGTGCTCACAAAAGCAGACTCCGCTTATTCCATGGGTTTTCTTTGCCTTTGGTTTGGGGGGTGTCCTTGTCAGAATGTTCCCGAAGAAGACAATCTGGGTGGGTAAAATAGCCTCCTCTCTTCAGTTACTCAGCGAGCATTAATTCAGGGCCAAGCGCGGTGCTTCCCAGCGGTTGGAAGCGAATAGGTGCAGTACCGCTACTGATAATAATACTAGAAACCAGGAGGAGGGTGACAGTGACCAAGATGACAGGACACCGTAGCGTGATTTATGGGTAACTTTACGTCTCTCTTCTCGCTGCATCCTCAGCAGTCCTGGGAGGTGGAGTCGGTCTGATTTTCCAGATGTGAACCCTGGGGGCTCAGATCTCCCAAGTGACTCACCAAACCACACACACAGCTGAGTTCAGGTGAAAGTCGCCCATCCCTGCCCCACAGAACTTCTATTTCTCACCATGCAGGGTTGCTCTGACCATCTGTTTCGTGGCTGTGGCTACTAAGATGGGGTTAAAGGAATACAGAGGGAGCCCTCTCCTTTCTGGGGCAGGGAGGTGAAGGGCCGGGGGGGTGCACAGTTCAAGAAGCCAGCAGGCTCCAGTTTCTTTTTCTGGGGAAGCATCCAACAGAGCCTTAGCTAGCTGCAAATCTCCTTCCTATTTACGCCCCCTGTTGGGAATGTTTTGGGGACATCCTTTATGTGATTTCTTCTCTGGGCAAAGTCAGTGCTCCTTGAATCTGCCCCTTTGCCAAGGAGACGGGATGTAAGAACATGTTTTCTATTGATTTTTAAAAGCAATTCAGGACCCAACTGGTAATAATAGGTGTGACCTGTGCCGTTTGCCAGGCAGGCACAAGCAGCTCGGAGCCTTGTTGTGCGACTCTGATGTTTGGGATGTGCATTCTTTGAAGATTACTTCTAAAGCAAGGCGTCCAAATCCTTAATTCACGATTCTGTCTATTCCTGTGGTGTTTACATTCCACCATGGCAGAAGATCACTGTAAAAGAGAAAGATGAAAATGCACTTTTAAAAAGGGCTTTCTTGCATAGGCCTCCTTCAAAAACCCTAACCCTTTCCCCTCTTGTTGATGCTGAGGTCTGTGTTTCATCTACAGGAGCATCTACATTAGTGGGTGATTTAAAGGTTTGTCACACCGTCGTGACACATTCAGCCTGAGCTCTTGTGGTGCTGAGCCATGCGGAGCAAGCGCTGGTGTGATTTCGGGTGTCTGGGCATGTCTCTCGGGCATTGTGGATCGGTGGAAGTGCTTTTGTGAATTTTGTTGGGGTGCGATTAAGTCGCGTCTGAAAGGGTCTTGGGGGAAGTGGCTGGTGGGGCTGATTGAATTGGCCAGTGGGCAGAGCAGAAGTTGCTAGGGCTGGGTGCTGAGGGAGGAAAGAGTATCCTGCTGAAGAAAAGTCACTGAGCTTTGGAGCCTGAGAGTAATGCGTAGACACAGGACCAGTTAGGGCCTCTCCTTTCCCTAAATGCCAAAATTGCAATGGTCGCTGATGCCTTTTTATGACATAAAAGGCATTCAAATATATAATTAAGGTTAAGGTCCAAGTTAGTTCTGATTTTTTTCCCAAGATGATTTTTTTTAAATATTTTTTTTTAGTTATTGATAGATCTTTATTTATTTTTATGTGGTGCTGAGAATCAAACCCAGTTACCTCACACATGCCAGGCAAGCGTGCTACTGCTGAGCCACAACCCCAGCCCCCAAAGATGATTGTTTTAATGTCTTTTCTTGCGGTGGGCAGGGGAGGGGGAGGATAGCAAGTGTCAAATATTTTTTAAAAATATAATTAATTAATTTATTTTTTTACCATTGTTAAAGTTATGATCTCTGACTTTTGGGGGACTCTTTGAGAGTATGTGGCTGCCTTCATTTTACCCAGGGCTAAGGTTTAAGGTCTCTCAGATCTTGAGACCCCCCCTGATCTGGATTATGATGAACATGTAGGGCCTGTCTGTCTCCCATTACCCCCAAAGTCCCCCCGTCTTCAGTGGGGACATAGGCCTTGTGATCACAGAGCACTGTACAGGTGATCCTGGGTGTCAGGGATACAGATGAGCATAGTTCTACATGGTACCCACTGTCTACATTCTGGGGGCCAACCAGATGCTGTCTGTGTCACCCTTCATTCATGTGGACAATTATGACATGATGGACCGAAGAAGCGCTCTGAGGTCCCACGTGGTTCGTTTAGGTCTTAGACAGAGGATCTAGCCTTTGCATGTGTCGGTGCCCTTACTCTTTCCATAATATGTTGAGAAGTGGACAGTGGGAACATGCAGGTCTCTGACTGATGGTCACCCTGGCCCTTTAAAGCCAGACTCCTTAATATTGAGCTCACTCTTCAAGAGGTAGTATTTTCTTGAAATTAAAATACATATATTAAATTCTTCCACTTTAAAAAATACTTTCTATTATCTCCTTTAAGGAATGCTCCCTGAATTTTTTTTTTTTAATAGTTTGGCTGGCTTTGGCATGGACCAGTCTCCCCCGGGGTCTTTAGTGTCTCGGGGGATGCTGGAGAAAGGCTTCAGAGAGTGGAAGGGGCAGGCGTGTGGGCCTTGGGTGAGGATGTGACGCTTTTGCCCCAGAGCAGCATCCTTCAGGTTCGTGAAATCAACTTTGGGACTTTCATGTTCTCTTCCCACCTGTGTGGGACAACCCGAGGGACAGGGGTGTCACTTATCTTGGAGTGAGTAGACATAATCATAAGTAACCCATGAAGCCTGTGACATCCATGACTGGAACCACTAACAACCAAGCATAAAGAGATCCCTTGTCTCCCCCCCTCCCCCCCCAAAAAATGGGAATGTTGGCCTCACAATGGTACAGCCATGGTGTGGAGGTGGGACAGAGGCCAAGATGGGTATTTTCTCGGTTAGACCCCAGGTGAATCAGTACAGGTATTTCTTCATCCTTTATTATACCTACATAAGGGTAGTAGAAAAGAAGGATTCCCAACTGTGGGAATTTTTAGGGCATATCTGACTATTTAAAAAAGTTGCTGTGGAAGCTCAAGGCCAGCCCGGGCAACCTAGTGAGACCCTGTCTCAAAATAAAAAGGGCTGGGGATGTAGTTCAGTGGCAAAGCACCCCTAAGTACGAAAAGAAAAAAAAGTTGCTGTAATTCTCAAAAAAGTAATTTAATTTGTACTTTATTATTTTTTACTTCATGGTAGTTTAAAGAAAGTAGAGAGTGATGTGAAATGATGATGGTGGAGATGATGGTGATGATGAGGAGGAGCAATGTCGAGTTGAGAAGATTTAGAATCAGTTTCTGAAGTGTGCACCCACAGGGCTTATTCCAGTTGGGACTGGGCCCTCCAGGCAAATCTGCACCCTTGGGAGCCCTTCATCAGTCTTATAACTGCAGGGAGACCCTACTAGTCAAACGTGGAGAAGGCTCCTGGCTGGTGTTTCCAGAGGGCAGTGGAATGATAAATACTGTTAATATTCAGAAGGAAGAATTGATTTTAAAAATGTGCCTTTGATTCACTAATCTCTGACATTGAGACATTTTTTGAAGTCTGTTGCTATAATTAGAATTCTATAAGCCATTTTATGTCTCTATCAAAATTTTAAGAGACATAGAAAATTTAAGTTTTTTTTTTTTTTTTTGGCTTGCCATTCATCATATCAACACGAGTCATTTTATAGTTTGGGCTTCAGAGTGGGAGCAGTATTTTGGGACCAGGCACTCGCTCTTGTCATCAGGGCTGGGTCGACAGCATAGAGAGCCTGGATTTTGAGAATTGCTCGTGAATTGTTTCTGCCTGGTTTTGATTTGTTCTGCCCAGCCAAAATGTGGGGGGTTGAGTGACCAAGGTGAATGTGTCTGTCATTCAGAATCTGTCACTGCTTCCCACCCATTGGCTGTGCCTCTGTGTGTCCTGCTGAGGGGGGTGGAAGGAAGGAGCCGTGAAGCTTGGTTACTGGGGGACGCATGGGGTGGCACCGACAGCTTCAGCTGGGCTCAGGTGAGTCATGGCTGAGCTTCAAGATGGGCAATTGGTGGCATGTGGCCCATAAGCCATGTGTGAGAGCCCTTCCTTAGTCATAGGGAAGGAGAGCAAGCATCGCAAATAAAGCCTTCGTCAGGTTAGTGAGTCAGAAAAGACGCTAATCCCAAACTCCATGCTTAATTTCTACTTTTTTTTCCCCTTCCTAAAGCAGAAGCTGTTCTTGTTCTTTAAAAAAAAAATCAGTTTGCAAAAAAAAGACTGATTTAACCACAATTGAAAAGGGGGGGGGGTGGGCTGTGTCACCATTGCACTATGACGATTAGCATGAAGATGAGTTGCACTTTAGCCGGGCTGAAACTTGTTCCTAACAGAATGTTAAATACTTAGTGAAAAGAAAGATTATGTCTATCTAGTTACACCATTCCTTGATATATGCTCCATGTCAGAGTGCCATTGTCTCCTGGGTAAAGACGGAGAGTTCAAATACCCACTATCTCTCCCCTGGTGCTCCAAATGCTCTGCTTTGAAGTTTTTATAATCCATCTGTCATCTTCTAGCAAGGAGGGCACATGTTCTGTACCACTCAATTACAGAATTCTCCTTTTTGCCAGCTCCAGTGAGACAGGAAAGAATGTTATGGGTGGTTGAGAGAAACTGTCAGATATACTAAATTCCTAGGATTCATATGGATGGTGTTATTCCAGGGTAGGAACACAGCCCGCCTTATTGTTCAAGTGCATTAGGGATACATTTGGCATTGAGGTAGAGAGCCTTTGATTTTTTTGCCCCCCTTGTTCTTTAATTTGATTGTTCGTGTTTAAAAAAAAAATCATTAAAACCTCCACTGGAATGTGGACCCTCAAATGCGGATTGAAAAGATGACATTTGTTTTAGCTAACAAGGAGCCAGTAGCCCAACTGTGCCGAGATTGGGAAGTATCGGAATGCTTTTGTTTCTGTGGTTTCACTTTTAGTGAAATAGGATTTTTTTACTTGGGCTTGATAAAAGATGGTGACTAGATACAGCCCCATCTCCATAGAAATAATTTTCCTCATCATGTGAATGGATAGCCTGAGCATTAAATGTTCTGCCATCTGGTGAGATCTGAGAAAGTTAGCACTGGACGGGGAAGTCTTTAAAATGGGTTATTTTATTTAAAGACAATCTACCTTGGAGTGGTTAGTGTTGCTAGATATCCTGTTAACTTCTCACTCATTGAGTCACGGGTGGTTAAATTCGTTGTCTTATGTGAAATGAGTTTGATGATCTCGGCTTAGCCTCTAGTGGGTATTAATTCACATTATGAAATATCCCAGAATAATTTAGCACCGTGTGGCATAATTTGCATTTTTTCTCAAGATAGGGGCAATGATAGTGTCTCTGGATATATTCTTTTTTTTTCTTTTTAACTTTCTTTTATTCAAAGAGGACGATTCTGGTTTCTGGCTTTCAGGGTGATGGTTTGTGGGGTTATAGTTATAATTTGTGGGGACCATATGGTTCCAGGGCTCGCAGTGGTGAGAATAAGACATTTCAGTTTGGGTGCTGAAACCTAACAAGAAATATGTGCAGGGACATGATTATAGCTGAGACAGACTAAGATTTCACTACCCTGCCTAGAGTTGATGTAACCTCTGTGCATGTCATTTTACAGAGAAGCACATAGGTGACCCCAAAGAACATGCATCAGGATGGATGCACTCATTTTGGGGGACTCCATGTGCCCCGCAATTTGTAAAAGGAATGTTTTCCCTTTACGAAACAGGAAGGGTTTCCAGAAACGCAAGATACTATTACAGTAATTAATTTAGTGAAACTTCTTAAATCTGATCTTCTGTTCAAACTAATAATGGGAGGATGGGGTAGCTCGATGTCGTTAATTGAAATCTGGAGACAATAAAAAAATGTCTTTCTGCAACTTCAATACAGCAGTCTGGAACTGTCGGGTCAGGCTGTGAACCAATTTTCTTCTCATTACTTTTGATTTTGGAGTCAATACAAATTTCATCAGTGATTGTAGGGTGCAGATCTTCGTCTGCATGGACTCTGTCATGGGAGAATATGTGTGCGTGGTTAAAGATTTACGGAAAGGCAGAGCTTGTGAGTCAGGAGAGAGAGTGGAAGGAAATGCTGAAGCCCACAGACTCCTTTGCGACTGCTCCGCT
Source organism: Marmota flaviventris (assembly GCF_047511675.1). Classification (NCBI taxonomy): domain Eukaryota; kingdom Metazoa; phylum Chordata; class Mammalia; order Rodentia; family Sciuridae; genus Marmota; species Marmota flaviventris. Next base: position 21,724,672 of record NC_092515.1, on the reverse strand, counting down.
GCTCAGGGGTGATTAGTATCAAGAGGAGGCACTTGGGTCCTGGAGAAGGCTGGACCCCAGGAGGTTCAGCATCTGTGGGCCAGCCGGGGGCAGCTGGTGGCAGCCTCTGCTCTCCTCATTTCCTTCTTGGGCAGTTTCTTTGCCTCCCCTTCCGGACCTAAGTTTCTCTCTCTCTCCTTTTTCCTCTCTCTCTCCTACATCTCTTCAAGGTGCAGACACAGAGTATTACTACAGCACGCAAAATGTTAAGACCCCACAAAAACTTCATTGTAGAAAAAAGGAAAAAAAAAAAAAGAGGAGGTTCAACTTTGTAGGAGTTAGTGACATTTGAAAGCATCCCGGGCAAAGAAGTCTTTTGTGTGGAAATGCAGATCCAGTATGTCTAACGTGATTCCTCATTTTTCCTGCATCCAATTTGCATCTTTGCAAGTCATAGGATCAGCCCATCTATCATTAGGTATTGGCCTAATTGGACATTTTTTACGAGCCCAGTTTGCTATTTATGTTAAAAGCAATTCGCAGAAATGCCCTTTCTTCATGACTTGGTATTGGCAATAGCGACGTATGTTTAATCACATTTTCCATGAGTAATTATCTAATTCACATGATTACCAATATAAAACAGGCAAATAGAATGGGGGCTTAGCTCCGTCCTGCTTGGTCTGTGACACAGGCGCACAGAGGGACCTGGGGGCGGGCGAGTGTTTGCGAGTTCTGTTTTTCCTCTACGATATCGTGGAGATTTTTATTAGCAACAGGGACTCTCTGAAGCTGGGTATGTGGAAGGGAGAGGCTATTTGGGAGTCTGTTATAATGCAGTGTGAGGTTCACTGTGTCTGCTTGGGTTCTCAACGTTTGGGGCTGTCCTTTTTGAAGATTTCCGGGAGACGGAGGTCACATTTTTTATTCATGTTGAAAAATATTCATTTATCAGTATTGGTGCAACTGTAAACAAGTGATAAAGTGACAACATTTACAACAGTAAAACTGACAGCATTTACTTTAATTTTCTGTCATTTTGGTAATTATATCAATCAAGACCCAAAACTAAAATGATATTTTAGCATGCAGTAAGAAATGAGGAATTCAGATCTTAAAAGACCATTACAATTAGCTTTGAAATGTTCGCCATTTTACCATAATTGTTTCATATAGCTTATATGTCTTCATTTACAGCCGAATATTCTGTTGATCTTTTATAAACAAAGTAGCACCCATCTGCTCCTTGAGACACTCCTGGCGCCTATTCATTGCAAAAATAATACATGTCCTAATGACTTCCACATATTTTGAAATCTCCCTTTTGAAATTGGTCTTGGCAGATTATTTGCAGGTACTTGAGTTGCATCTGTTTGCAATTTTGCAAATGCGGAAGACTTTAATGTTGAGCACTGCAAGAGGGCTATTTTAATCCTCAGATAACATTGGCTGTCATCAAAAGCCACATTTATCTTTTCGAAGGTGGGGCAAATGTTTAATGTTAAAAGACAGTAAAAGGTCAAGGCCAAGTCTGAGGTCTGAATATTTTCCTTTCATACGCCATGCCTTTTGCGGGGCTCTTCCTTGCGTTTCTTTTTTTATTTAAGTTTTAGCTTAATACCCATTGCCAAGAGGATGTTTTGCTGATAAAAATGAAAGATCAGGAAGAGAGTAAATCTGAAATAATTGTGAACTCCAGGCTTTTGGGCTCATTACCACCATGTGGCTAACAGCTGACCAGCTTTAGGTCGACTCTGTTTACAGGGAAAGAACTAAACAGCATGGTGCTGGAGAATACCCGGGGCCTTGAAGGCAGTTGCTGGCCTGCCTCCCAGGAAGGGGCTGAGTCCCTTTGGAAGGGATGGTGGTCACTGCAAGGACAATGTATGTTTGGCCAGTTGAGAGCAGACCTATCTGTGGATGTAGGAGGTGTTTGTCCAAAGGGTCCGGGTGTGAGGGTCTTGTTTCTTCTTTGTGCAAACTCGGGAGACCAGAACACTGAAGTAAAGCAAAGGTCCTGTCCAGTGTGCTCTTGTCAATGGTGTTGCTGGATCCTCTCAGTGTTTCTGCCAACTCCTAGCCTCCATCCCCCTGTCTTCTCTTTGGTCCTCACGTGTTACATATGTGCCATCTGGAGCATAACCTGAGGAGTTTGCTCTCTCTCCAGCTGCCATGTTAGCCATGGACCTTTTGTCAGAGAATCTGGAATGAGGCCTTTTTTTGATGGTTAAATGGAAGTAGTTGGTCATTGGCGGTTGCACAATGGTGTCACCTACACAACCTTAAAAGCCAACTCACTTCCAAACCACTTCCAATTAACTTTGGGGACAGAAAGGACTTAGAAACTGGCTCCATCCTACACTTAAGTGGGAGAGGAGCAAACTTCACACCTAACCAGGCACAGCCCAGCAGCTGGGGGTTTATTGTGCGAGGTGTGAGACCTGCCCTGCTCCTCAGGTGTTTCCCGAGGTCTTCCTGGTGAAAAGAGTTTAATATGAAGTTGTATAAATGTATAATTGTTTCATGTTTAATATGGAGTTGCAAATGCCTTTGGGATAAAAAGAGAAAGTCCATTAGATGTGTTATCAAAAAAATTCTTTATCTTGTCAGTGAACACCATGGTCATCTCCGTTGATTGGCACCATTTGATAGATGAATGGTTTGCAGGTGTATATTTCTGCTTTACTGGCTCTTTAGTACAGGAGTCGTATATCATAATTCTGAATTTTTTACTTTTCATTATTGTACTTGCACAAGTGTGGCGTTAAAGATATCATAGATTTCTGAGGATAAATCTAAGAGAAACTGGTAGCAACTCAACCTCTCCTGTTTTATTTTATTTTATTTGCAGGCAGGGAGAAGGGGAGGGTGGTGATTTGCACAAGAACAGGAACTGGCATCCAACGTCTTTGCTTTTTCTGCGTCATTTATATTCTGATGCTTTCATATATGGGTGATTACACTTTAAAGAGAAAAGACCTCACACTCTTCGGATGATCAAAAATTTCACATTACCACCGTGATACATTGGGGAGCAGGGATGCAGTTCTTCCCTTACAGAAAAAAATCTGGCGGCAGGGTCCTGAGATTAACGAGGGCAGTGATTTTCGAAGTGTGGTCCTGGACCAAGGGCATGGACCTCACCTGGGAAATGTTAGAAATGCAAATTCTCAGCAGCCCCCTCCTGTCAGAAAAGGAGGGCAGGGGGCAGGGGGTCCATGTTTGAACAAGCCCTCCAGGGGATTCTGATGCACACTGAAGTCTGAGAACCACTGCCTTGGGGTATATAACGGGGGGGGGGGGTGCTTTTCACAGGTTTACCACTTGACCATTAGGATATTGAAAAACGTAGAGGTGAGGTCTTAAATATATTTATTTTATGCATGAATTGTGGGGATTCCATCTATTTGTACTCCAACAGGTCAGTATACAAGGACTGGTCCTTGATGTCCTTCCTTGTGTGGGGCATTAGGTCTCTCCCTGTCCAGCCAGCCACAGCTAGTTGTGTATAGGAAACAACCACATTTTATGGAGTCCCTACAATTGTCTGTTTAGACTTGAGATTGGGGAGAGAGGATTCTCCTCATCAGCAAACTCCTACTGTCATGTTTTTGGACAGAAGTCACAGTTGCATGGTTATGGTGAGGTGTTGGGAGGAAGGGCTGATGTGGGACATGAGGCCAGTGTCTCTTGTCATGTTGGCCATTTGGATTTTTCAAAGAAGACTTTCTTGGCAATGAGATGAACTCTCGGTGGTAAGTTTCAGATGAAATCAGAAGGAAATTTATTGGCCACTCACTGTGTTGCTACTGGGAACCCTTCTCTGAGTTGGAAAGAGACGAGGGGACAGTTCTCTGTTAGGAAGTGATGGGACTAGGCACCAGCCATGGTTGCCATGCTTAAATTCTCCAGTGAGTCTGCAAAGCCTCAGGTCCTGGAGGAGGAGGAGCAGACATAGGCACTGGTAGGCATGCCCTTAGTAACCCCAGACCCACTTCTGCTCCTGGAGGAGGAAAGAGAGAGGGAGGAGAGAGGGGGAGAGAGAGAGAGAGATGGGGGTGGGAGGAGAGAGAGAGAGAGAGAGAGAGAGAGAGAGAGAGAGAGAGAGAGAGAGAAAGAAATGGAGACCCTTGTGCTCCAGATCTCAGACTCCCTGGCCTGTCCCATATACCCAGTCTGAGCTGCACGCATTGAGGTCTCTTCAAATGTTGCTTGCACTTCGTGAGACAATTTTAGATGATACAGGTATTTTAAGTTTTAACAGTTCAGTATTTTAAGACCTATTAGAGAAATATAACGAGCATATTATAGCTGTGATTTTGCTGATGATATTGCTTAAGGTGAGGCTAAGTTAAAAAAGAGAGAGACTTGATTCAGAGTTAATTTAAAGAAGACTATTAAGCAAAGAACAGTCCAAGAGGTACAAAGCTATGGTGGCAATGGCGAAGGAGGTTGTGGATGGCAGAGGTGTGGGGATGGCTGCTGGGAGGGAAGGTAATGAGCATTCCCTGAGCCTCCCTGACCAATTCCCAGGAAGGGCTCCTGCTGCTGGCAGATGTGTGGCAGGCACATCCTGGGTGAATGTTTTATTGATAGGAGTCCCACCCACTCTTCCAGCCTCACGCTGCTTGTGGGTGCACTTCTGTGTCTTGTTGGTAGTGCAATTACTGGCACCATGGGAGGTCTGCAGGTTCAAAGCCAGCAATGAGAAATAGAGCTTAGCCCTTACTGAAATGTGGGTTTGGTTTAGGTGGTGGCGGTGGTGTTTCATAAGAAAAACAAACTCCACCAACCCATAAAAGACAAATAAGACCCCTTACTCTGGTGTTCCTCCTCGGGCAGACAGATCCCAGGGGAAAGCACCTCCGCCTGCCTGAATGGTCTCCTCCTGTCTTCTCTTCCTTCCTTTCCAAAGTGCGGTCCTGGACATGGGTCCTCCAGGTACAGGTGGGAAGGGAGACACTGAACTGAGTTTCCCTGAGGGATCAAAATGACAGAAACCCTTGTGCTGAGTAACTAGGCTGACTGATATACAGCCAAAGCACAGGGCTCGTGCTAAGAAGCCACCAAGGACCTTCCCGGATGCCCAGCTATAGGCTGTGTTTGGCCGTTTGTGTTTCAAAGCTGTGGGTTGAGGGACTGGGAGAAGGAGGAGCAAAACACTCCTATGCTTCTGAGCTCAGCTTCTTTGCTGCTGCCCTTGAGGAAAGGGGGCTCCACAGAGGCTACAGATTTGGAGAAGTAACTTGACCAGGAACTGCATGTGTCTTGCTGGGATCCATGGGCTGCTGCAGGGTTCTCGGAGGTCTTGATTGCTGGGTGCTCAGAGGGATCTGGGTAGTTGGTGAAGAACGTTGAGCATAGCGTCATTTCCCTGTAGAGGTGGGAATATGGTGGAACTCACCTCCTGGAGAGGGGACTGCCTCGATTCTGCCACTCTCACCCAGCCTCCTCCTCTGTGTCCAGATGGCTGGCTACTGTTAGTTGGTTCAATCTTTGGAGGTTTCTGAGGATGACTCCAAAGAGCTTGAGATGTGGTTTTTGCCCTCATGAAACAGACCACCCAAATGTAGACACAGGACCAACCTCCATGGGAAGGACCTATCACAGGCAAGTGTGCCGGGGGGCCAACCCTTCAGTATGGGTGTTCAGAGATGGGTAAGTTTGGAGAAGACCTCCTGCCATTTGGCAGAGATCCCTGCGACGGAGGAAATCCTGGGGTCCTAGAGAGGCAGAGTGGGCAGTAGAGGAAATGGACCCAGAGGAGGTGACTGGGTGGGACCAGTGTGTACCATTTTCTCTATGAAAATCTGAGATGACGCAGTGTTTGACCCACAGTCAATGTCCAATAACTGTTGGTTATTGGATTGAATGGGACCAGAGCCTTGGTTGGTTTGTGGATGCTAGAGTTGACTTCGCACATAATGGTCATGGAAAGTATTTCCTGGGTCCCTGTCCTGTCTTAGAGTCTGGACCCCATGACCCTGTAGCGTCTACACTCGGTGTCATTACTATGGAGTTTGCAACAGAACCTACTGGAGCCAGATTCCCAGGTCTGCCAGACACTCCCCTGCTTCTTTTATTAACTCTGTGCTGAAGGAGTTGCCCATGTTGCGGAAGGAGGGGAATTAAAAATAATGGGGTATGCGTGTTTCTCTGTGAGAGTGAAGATGTACAGGTAAGTGCTACTGCGAAGGAGGGGGTCATTCTCAACTCAGCGACTCTGGCCTTCTGTACATTTAGGTCTTTTCTGGACCACTGCCCCCCTCAGCCCCATGTCAAAAAGTTATTTGTGCTAATCAGATTTTCAACTGCCATTCTGCTGCCAGAAGTCTCCTGAAGCCAAAGTTGTGTGTGTGTTTATTTTTACGTATTTGTGGATTAAAATCAGACCCCATATTTTCCTTTATTGACTGTCTGTAAGTCAAAAAGCTTTCCCCTGAATCCTTCCTGATGCATCTTTCTAGAAAGGAACTCCCAGCCTGGGCTAGGCTGAAATTTAAACACACACACACACACACACACACACACACACACACACACTTTGGGCATCATTGACAAACTGTGAGAGAAAAATAAGAAAAATAAGAAACATAGGGAAGGAACTTTCAGTTTTCACTTCCAAGTTTGGCAGCCTGGTGAACTTGAAAGGTTAGCTATGAATAAGCATAATCAGATCTTTCTTTTTGTCCATATTTAATTCAAATGAGACAGCTCCATGTTGACTTCTAATACAGAAAGGCCACCCACCATGGTGGCGTTCCCAGCCAATGAAGCCGGCTGGCGAAAGCTTTCTTAAATGGTGCTAATCAGCCCAGGGAGGCCTGCCCTCTATCCCCATCAGTATTCTAAATTCAGATGTGCTGATAACCTGAAATTGAATGTGTCAGGACGCAGACATGTGAAGGAAAGAGGGGACTCCAGGCTAGAGGAGCCCGGTGGCTGGGAGACAATGCCTGGGGGAGGGGGTTCACACCCTCTTCTCATCTCCCAGGACCCCTCCCCCCCAGTTGTGTGTGTGTGTGTGTGTGTGTGTGTGTGTGTGTGTGAGAGAGAGAGAGAGAGAGAGAGAGAGAGAGAGAGAGAGAGAGAGAGTTATTGTTCAGGGCCAGGGACAAAATGGAAGGTTTCAAGTTCTGAAATATTTATAGAGGGAAGCTTGGATTTTGTATATGTTAAATGAATCAACAGACATTTTGGCTGCTAAGGGGTGAATGGTAATATGCGATTAATTTATTTTTATTTTTTTTAAGCAGTGGATATTTTAAAACCTTTCTCCCACTCTCTCATATAAGAGACAGACAGACACACACACCCACCCCAGTCTGGTGAGCACGTCTCACAGGGAAGTTTAACAAAAGAGTCGCTATTGTCACTGTCCCAGCCGGCAGCAGTGCAGCTGAGGGTCAGTTGCTATTTCTATTTTAAACCTTGATTTTTGCAAAGTTTGTCTTTTGACTGTTCTCATTCTAATCAGGCTTAGTTAGGGGATCTGCTCCAAGCTCCACTCCAGGCTGTGAGGACAGAGGAAGATAAACCGGGGGGATTAAACAAAAAGTTCTGCTTGGTCAATAGTTGTGTGTGTGTGTGTGTGTGTGTGTGTGTGTGTGTGTAGGAAAGAGAGAGACAGACAGAGATAGAAAGAGACAGACACAGGGAAACAGAGGGAGGAAGAGATACAAAGACAGAAACAGAGATTGATATTGATGGATTCATTGGCCACTCTATTTAACAGCATTTCCTTCGTTTAAAAGAAAACGTGCATTATTATAGACTTGCTTGTGTTGTGCTGCTGGATTTGACTTGGCATGTGACTTCTTGTCTGCAACTTCAGGGTGCCACCTTTTCAATCTCACCCCTGTACCTGTGACTATGTATCCATGGAGATGGGGATGGGAGCACTAGCCCCATAGCTTATTCAGTCCTTCATTCCACCCCAAATGTGACCCAGGTGCTTGGGAGCCATCTTCCCCCAGACTCTGCCACGGCTGGGATCCGATTCCTCTTCATTTTTGCCTGTTGATATCCTGAACAGCTCGGATGCCATCTTGTCTCAGAAACTTCTTCCTGGTACTCTTCCAGCCTCCTCCTCCTGCATTTTAGACAACTTTGTCCCTTTGCAGTTCTCCCTTGATAGAGGATCTCTCTGATTTGGAGACATCGCCACATGACTCCTCTCGTACAGTGGGGAGCTCTTTGAGGTGTCCCAGCTGCCTCTGGGTAGCCTCCCTGCACCTGGGCAGGTGCCAGGAAGGTACACACAGGAGGAGACTGAGTTGCTTGGAGAGGTGTTTCTCAAGGACTTTGGAGTCCCTCCTTAGAGGTTGCCATATCCAGAGGAGGGGGCAGTGAGAAAAGAGACAGTCTAGGAATGAGCAAAATAGCAAAGGAACACAAGTGGCCATTTTCCATCTTGGTCCCACCTAGTGTCACCTTGTCCTCTCCCACTCAGTCCAGGACAGCTGCTCTGCCATTTGAGTGGGCACTCTTGTCTTCAGAGCTCAGCATTTTTTTCCCCCTAAGAGGCTGCTCTGTCAAAGGGTAAGGAGAAGGTTCCAATTTGCAGAGCCTCATCTCCATCCTCATCACGGTCAGACTGATTGGCACCATGTGGCATGTCATCCAGGAGGACCAAGAATTCTTCCCTGTGGTTTGGACCCAGTAGTGGCTTCCCCAAGGGAACGGTTGGCATGTGTTTAATTATTCATTGGTGTTCTCATCTGTATCTCCCTGCTCCTTGGTTGTTTTGTCTTTCCCTAAAAAATATTTATTTGAAATTCTGTGATCAAAGACTGAAAAACAAAATAGAGCAGGATATTAAAATGAAAATTTTTTAGGAGGTTGGAATGTCAAGATCATTTTTATTAGAAAAGTTTACAAGATGAAGCCGCGAATTATTTACGTAAACTTCATATATCAAGCATAATACTCCCAACTGTGCTCTGATGAGTGATATTGGCTGGCATAACCTGGATTTAAAATACCTTCTACTTAAGGCAGGAAAAAGTCATTTTAATTAAAATTAACGGATTTTTTTCCCTTGATCACATTTTAACACACACACACACACACACATACTCACACACATCTGTGTTCAGAATTGATAAAGAAAGAACTCTGGTTAAATAATCCACTTTTGTCTGACAACGGAATCCGTTATAGAGGTGCAAATATGCAGAAAGCTATTTGGAAATGCATCCTAGTAGTTGTCAGGTTTTATTATGCAGGAAGGTGTCATGTTTGTTACGAAGCTGAGTGCAGATGGCAGAGTGGAAGAAATGGATCACTAATTTTAACAATGATTAATGAACAGAGATAGAAAATGAATTACATTGGACTATCGGAGGCAAGAAATATTTTTGTGAAAATTTTGAGTCATCTGCTGTGCTGTTCTCTGCAAATTATTTTCAGAAATTCTATATGTTGTCAACAGTTGACTGCATTTTCCATTACTGTCTATTTCTGTTCTTAAGTACTTTTGTGTTATTAGAGATACATAATTTCAAAATACCAATACATTCCTGATTACTTAGAGAAAATATATGTAACAGTGTGACTGTTCCATAGACGCTAGCCATAAAAGTCCTGTTTTATAATAATCTTTCATTCTTCCTCATTTTATCACTACATTAGGAATGTTTGATAAAAAGAAAGGGGGGGGTGGGGACTCTTTTAGCACATGCGGAATAAAGGAAAAATAGAAGCAGAGGTGGCAATACAAATGTGGTGTGGAGGCTTATTGTGGCTTTCTGCTGCCACCAGCCCTGCCATTCTTTGTATGCTCTGCCTGGCATCCTGGGAGGCGGGCAAGGCCTACTGTCTGGCATTAGTCTCTGGTTCATGGCCCATCCTGTCCTGGCTTCTGCAGGTAACCCTAAGCATCCCATGATTTCCAACACAGGAAGTTCTCACTAATCTTAAAGTTGTACCCACAGTTTTTCCTTCAGATAGATTCTAGTCCCATTTCTCTGCTCCAATGGCCCTGTTGTTGATGGTAAATTTTCAAGATGCTGTGTTAGGTTTCTTCATCAACCTTATTAGCAGTGTGTGTGTGTGTGTGTGTGTGTGTGTGTGTGTGTGAGAGAGAGAGAGAGAGAGAGAGAGAGAGAGATCTGCAAATAAATTCTGCTTATTTCGTTATGATATTCCTGGCAGGAGGCGCACCTAAGTGATTAGGTGGGAAAAATAGAGTGATCATTTTCTTCCATCTCCCTAACTCCCTTCCTTTTTCTCTTCCTTCCATCTTTCCTCCGCACCCCTATGAAGATATTAACCATCTTAAGTACGTTGGCTTCAAGGCTTTTCCTGAGATCCTCCGCAGCTGAGAGCTGATCTGGTGTTTGGATTCTGTATTGTAATTGGTAGGCACTTAATTTTGTCCTTCAGGAACCACTTTAGAGTTGCCACAGCAAGCACTTCAGGGTACTCACCATTGCAAGATGTCCCAATCACAGCTCAGGCGTGCATCTGAGGTTGGTGGTGGTAGTCCATTTCTTACCCCCACCACTATTTGGCTTAGATGCCAATTTTTTTAATTAAAAATTTTACCTCTATAAGCATGTAGCCCTTGTGTGCTTTTCACAAGTCTGCAGTCTGGGATCCAGAGAGATTCCCCCAGGACCAGAGGGAGGGTGCTCCTTGACCTTCCCAGTGAGCACATGCTGTCCAGGGGTCTGGCTTCCCTACACAGTGAAACTCTCCCGAGAGCTGTCTTGTGTCTGAACAAATGGACAATCTATAACTACTTCCTTCTCCTACAAACGAGCTTTCCAAGTTTCCAACTTGACTGTTTTATTTATGCTCTTGACCTGTAAAAACAAGCAGGCTGTTTAAAAAGCAAAAAGTACTTCCCATGATTAGAGTACTTAGAGTTGAAATAAATTGCAGAATGAAGAGGACATTGTCGCTCCAGTAGGAAAATGTCGCAGAGGTTCTGCTTTTTGAGGATGGTCTCTTCTTCTGCATGTCGGAGTTCCCCAATCCCACGGGCCTTGGGGTCCCCAAAAAAGGATTCCTAGGTCCTCTTTCCGTTAGGTAGCGGAGGTATCCTGGTGAACATTTAAAACATGTCTGTGAATGGTTCTAAGTCAAGTAGTTTGCATATAATTATGGTCCTGATGGGAAAACACTTTGGAAAAAACAACTAGTGATACAATAGGAGCCCTGCTCAGGTTACATAGCATATGCTAAACACTGAGGAAACACACACCGACTTTAGTGAACAAGGTTGGGGAATGCTCCAGGGAGCCAATTTAGAATGTGACTTAAGGCAAGCGTGGCTTTTCGTGTCTCTTTCTTTTGGCAAGTGCGTTGAGTAGCGGTGGTCTCTGGAATTCCCTGTAAGCCTGGCCACCTGCCTGGGCTGGCCACCATGAAAGAGGCGGGAGTCCACAGAGGGGCATGTTGGACGCTAGGACTTATTGAGAGGCTCTGGGTGTGCAAGGCTTGGGGGTGACTCTGGTGACTTGCTTGATGCTCAACTAGAAGTTCCACCAGGGGTAATTTAATGCTGTGGGACATGGAGGGAGAGTCTAGCCCTGAGAGGAAGGGACAGGGAATCCTACAATGCATGGATAGAGAGGTCAGGAGGAAATAAAAAAAAATCGTAGATGATCTACTTAAGAGACAAGTGATTTCTAAATATAGAACTGTCTCTTTGATTCATGGTTTGGGTTGCTTTGGGGGCTGTAAGTCAGGTGGATGATCTATAGGAATAATTTGAAGGTATTTGCGGCTTAGACATTTGGATCTGAACCCCAGGTAACGAGTTGGTGCTCAGGCTCTCCTTCTCCATGGTGTGTGACCGTCTCCTGGTTACTTAACCCGCGTATGCTGGTGTGTGTAAGTTTGGCTTCTGGCACGAGTTGGTCCCCAGCCTCTGCTTGTACATCGGAAGATGCCCCAGCCCTGTTGGCCTGGCCTTTGCACTGCTACTCACAGAGGCAGCTGGCACCATGTTGCTGTAGGGCGGAAGTCAAAGGAAATCCCATTCTAGCAGGTTCCAGTTTTTCAGAGAGGGCTCTGTTTATTTTCCTTGAGTGGTGATCCGTTTTTGTTTTGGTTGGAATTACTTTCATGTTGATGTGAACTAACTCATGAAGTCAGACCTGAAGAGTAAGGTGATCTGAAACACTGTTTGAAGGCATCCTTTTTTAAAGGAGAATTTGTCTGAGCAGACAGGTAAGGAATATCCCACCCTCATTTGACTGTTGCTGTTGGAACTTCCAGGGACTGCGTTGCTTTATCTATTAACACCCATGAATGTAAACAGAAGCCCTACCTGCCTACAATTCTTGAGGAATGCAAATCTTTGGGCATGTCCTCCGAGTGTGCCTTCTTAGCCTGCCCACCCCAGGAATATATATTTAAGTTAAGTGGAGTTGAGTAATTATAATGCTATGGCCCACACCACCAGCTGGAGAATATTCAAGATGTCTGTCATTCTTCTATTACCTCAGGTAAATAACTGATTGACCTTTTTGGGGCTCTGATACTTTACTAATCAGAACCTGAAATCTGTATAACAACACTTCATTTACTTGATAGACAAAAGAACAATTGCACTTGAAGTAATGTGATTTCTAAATAGACACTGCCTGTCAAAAATAAATGCATTAGAAGTAAAATGTAGCTCAAGGAGACAATTAGCAAACAGAGGTGACACCGTAAACAGGTGCACCCATTATTCCCAAAGCTTGTGGCAATATATTCGCGTCTTTTAGAGTGATGGAAGATCATGTGACGGTTTGGTGAATTATCTATCAGTATCATCTGACTGATGAAGCCCGCTGCCGTTGCAGATCATTTAAAAATGCATCTCACAAATTACATGGTAGCTGCGAAAAATGCAGGTTTTTTTTTCTTTTCTTTTTTTTTTTTTTTTTTTAAGAACAATGGTTTTCTAAAGCTATGTGCTAGCATACGTAATTTTTTTCTTTGAAAGGATAGAGACCATTTCATTATGCTGGGTATACAGTCGGTTAAGGTTGTGCAAATTCATTACAATGTTTGTTAATGTATAAAACATTTTCCATTCTGGTTTTAGTGACATTGGATTTTTTTTTTTTTATAATGTGCTATTTCTGAAACATCTGCCATCCCTTGTTACCTGTGGGCAGAGGAGAGAGAATAGACTCTTTCCAAGAATGTTTATAAAATCTTTACCAAAATGGAAAGGCTTGGAAGATGAGAGGGGAAGGACATTTTTTTTTCTTTCTTCCTGTGAACCGTTTTGGATTTCTGTTTTCTGGAATAAGAACTGTACCTTGTAACAAGCAAAGGACCTGTGGATAGCTGCTCAATAGGCCAGGCTAGGAAAGGGCAAGACCCCCCAGGGCCTTTCTGTCCCCCCCTGGATTTGCACACCCTGCAGCAGGCATTGTCCAGAGTGCCTGCTTCTGGAAGCTTTCTTATTATTTTTTTACCTGTCATTTTTGCCTATTTCGCTAAAGAATGAGGGGTGCTTGAGGGACCCACCGTTTTGGCGGTTACTACTTCTTGTTACTCTAAAATCACAGAAAAACAATGTGAGATATTTTATGTGACCTCCAAAATGGTCTGCCCTTGACTTTTTCCAGCCTTTTCCAGAATAATCAGTAGCTGGAGCCAAACAATATGGATTTAGAGGTAAAAAATGGTTTCACTAGGACAGCAGCATTTTGATTGCACTTATGCCCAGAAAGAGAAAGGAGAAGAACGCTACCCTTTTCCCTAGTAATGGTCCAAAACACCTCCAAATTCCTGTGCGTTTTCACACCTCTGCCTCATCCCTATCTGCGTGTTTGGAGTTAGCCACTTTTCTGTCTCAGAGATGGAAGAAACAAGGATGGAGCTCTGGGGGGGAGATCCATGTGGAGGAGCACCCATCTTAAGGCCACCCCAGGAGATGGACCCTGAGAATGGGGTCCCTGAGAAGTCTGGACCCTGAGATGGACCCTGAGAAGTCTGCTGACTTAGACTCTCCTGGAGAGACCTGGGTCCATTCCTTCTCTGTCCGTTGAAACAATGACCACAGCATCCACGTGCACAGAAGTGAAGGCACAGAAGTGAAGGTGAGGTCTCCAGCCTCTGGCATCCACGTGCACATCTTGAGGAAGTGCCCGAGCAGCCTCCTTGGGAGGTTTGAGACATCAGTTCATCAGGGGAGTGGTGGCCAGAAGGCTTCTTTCTGCTGCTGTTCCCAACCCCTAAGCACTGGAGAGACGTCCTGATGGGCAGAAAGGAAGTACTCAGCCAGGAGGAAGCCTTCCCTAGGCCTCCTCAAAGCTCTCCTTTCTCCTTACCCCCTTTTTTCTTTCTAAATTAGTGGACTATTTTTTTCTTTAGAGTAGTTTTAGGTACATAGTAGAATTGAACAGAAAGTAGATAGAGCTCTCCCAAATACCTCTCCCCCCACCATAGTTTACCTTATTATTAACATTTTGAGTTTGTGCGACGTGTCACAATCAACAAGCCAATGTTGACACATTTTGTATGTTATTTATGTATTTATTTTTATGTATTTATTTTTATTTATTTATTTTTTGGAGGGTACTGGGGATTGAACCCAGGGGCACTTGGCCACTGAGCCACATCCCTAGCCTTATTTTGTATTTTATTTAGAGTCAAGGTCTCACTGAGTAGCTTAGCACCTTGCTTTTGCTAAAGCTGGCTTTGAACTGGCAATCCTCCTGCCTCAGCCTCCTGAGCCACTGGGATTACAGGCATGTGCCATGACACCTGGCTTATTTTTTTTTATTTTTTAAATTAAATATTTTAATGATGTATAGTAATTGTACATGTTTGTGAAGTACAGTGTGGCATTTTAATACATGTATACAATGTGTAATGATCAGATTGGGGTGACTGGCATATCTCTCACAGACATACACTTTGTTGGTGTTGGGAACATACAAAAATCCCCGTTAGCTATTGATACATTATTACTGACGGAAGTCCATGGTCTGGATAAAATTCACTCTTTGTGTGAATTTGGACTTCTCTGGACTTTGAAAAATGTAAATGGTGTGTGTTTTACAAATCGCCCATGATCCACTTGTTCATCTTTCCCCTTCTCCTCTGAAACACTGGCAACCACTGGTATTTTTACTGTTTCCATTGTTTGGACTTTTCCAGAATGTTCCAAGGGTTTGGAGCACTACATTGGAATCACCACATAGATTCTCACATAGATTGGCCTCTTTCATGTGAAAATATGTCCTTGAACTGCCTCTGTGAGTTTTTATGGCTCGCTAGCTCACTTCTTTTTCTGCTGAATAATACTCCTTTGTATGGATATACCACAGTTTATCTCTTCAACTATTAAAGAATATCTTTCTGGCTTCCAAATTTTGGCAGTTCTGTTATACAAAATGCCAATCTACAAACATTCTGTTCTCAACACTGGTGTGTGGGTCTTTGTGTAGGCATCGCTTCAGCTCATTTGTGTAAACACCAAGAAGCATGATTGCCTGATTGTGTGGTAGGATTATATTTAGCTTTGTAGGAAACTGCCAAACTGTCTTTCAAAGCAGCTGCCCCATTTTGCATTCCCACCAGCAGTGAATAAGAATTCCCGTGGCTTCACATCGTCACCAGCGTTTGATGTTGTCATTGTCTTGAATCTGAGCCTTTGTAAGAAGCATGTAGTAGTATCTTATTTTTGTTTTAATTTGCAATTACCTAATGACACAGGACACGGAGCATCTTTTGATATGCTTATTTGGTATGTGATGAAATATCTGTTCAGATCTTTTGCCCGTTTTTTAAAATTGGTCTGTTTCTTATTGCTAAGTTTTCAGAGGTTTTTTTTTTTTTTGAATCCCAGTCTTCATCCAATTTGTCGGTCATTTGCAAAGATTTTCTCTCAGTGTGTGACTTGTCTTTCTATTCTTTTAACCCCTTTCCTTTTTAACATACCTGGGGACTCAGACACCTCAGTTAAATGGCCCATGTTTTCATATGGCCAAGAAGTATCCATTCGCATTTAGGACTTGAGAGTTCGTGAAACTTGAAGCCAAAGATGCCTATGAAATATGTTCTCAACTATGTTTGTGGACACACACACACACATACACCACCTGCACAAACACATATACACAGACAAGGGTGGAAAGAAATGCACCAAAAGAGCAGCATGAAACGCATAGCTGAAAGAATTACAGACTTTTATTCTTTTCTTTCTTCTAGTAACTTGCATGTTCCAAATTTCCAACGAGCAGATCTTGCTTGAATAAACAGTCTTATAAAATAAAAGGTAAACAAGCTGGGACAGAAGATTGACCTTGTAAAAGGGACCCAAGATGGTTCATCTGGAACTTGTGTAGGTTTCACTCTGGCCCCAAAGAAGATCTCTGGGACCAATACTTCAATGTAATATTGCTGATAGTACATTTTTTTTTTTTTTTAAAAACCTGCTTCTGAAATCACGTGAATTTTTAGAATGGTCCAATTCAGGTGTCAAAAATGGCCTGATATTTTGCTAAGCTCAAAATTGGCTCCATATCTTATAAATATAATTCAAACCTCAAATGCAAGTCTCCTATGAGATTTTGAGTTTTCTAATAGCCACATTGAAACTTGTAAAAAGAAACAGATAAAGTTGATTTTAAGATCACATGTTGTTTAATTCAATATATCCAAAATGTTATCATTTCAACATATAAAAAGCATAAAGAACATTAATGAGACATTATGCATTCGTCCAATTGTGATGTATATATTAAATGTACAAGCACCTCTCAATTTGGATTGGGCATATTTTAATTGCTCAATCACCACATGTGACTAGGGGCTACCAAATCAGACAGTATAGCTCTATGTGATGGCTGAATGCACAAACAATATTTAGTAAACAGATACCTGGATGGCCACATCACCTGCAGTAGTACAGGTGAAATAGAAAACAACCCCTTTTAAAAAAATTATACCAAAGCAAGAAATATATGTATATGGATGGGCTGGGGATATGGGGTTCAATCCCCAGTGCCACAAAAAATAAAAAGAAAAGAAAAGAAAGAAAGGGCTTTTCTTCTTGTATCACACTGTCTTTGAGGGCCAGAATTGGCCCTCTTGGATTTGCCATCCCTTCAAGTCTTGAACTGATGTAGGATTGATCCCAGGAATAGTGTGAGATCAGGGGCCAGGTTGGACAAAGAAATTGGGTAAGGTGAGTTTCTGGGGAGCCTGCCAATGCACTGGCTGCCAGAGGCAGTGGCTTCTGGGCAGGCTGGAGAACCCCATCCTGGGTGTGTTCAGGCTCTGGGGATTCACCAGCACAGCAGCTGGACACCTGGGGTCCCAAGCCGTCTAGAAAACATGTGCCTCTGGCTTGTGCTTCTTGCCCAACACTGGGCTACAGGATGAATTGCTCTCCACCTTGTCCTGCATCAGAATCGCCCTCCTTGGGATGAGCAGTAGGGATCTATGTACAACATGGTGCCAACGACTGTGTGTGCCTAAGGGCACAGCAGTGGGGACCGTCAGAGATCTCTGAATAGTGGGCATTGGGCAGACTCGACCATCCTGGAGATGGGGCTTTTGTAGGCTGAAGGAAAAGGATATTCCCCAGTGTGGCTATGGGATTCACAGCACAGACCAGGATTTCAGCCCACCTGGATTCAGACTCTGGCTCCCCTCTGCAGGAGCTCTTAACCTTGGCCACATGACTTCAGGGTTATTTCCTCACTTTCTCATCAACAAATGAACATGGTAACAGTACCTACCTCATAGGAATATTGTGAGGATCAAGTGAGACTGTGTGTGTTAATTCTGGGAACCCTGGGGGCACATGCTCAATAAATGTTAGTTGCTACTCTTTTTAAGTTCAGGAATGGTTGGTCAATGAACAAATCCCTTCAGAAGGACTCATGTGTATGTGTGAGTGTGTGTGTGTAAATAAATTCTAGCTGCTTCCCAGACTGTAATTCTTTAATGGCTCAAATGCTCCTATCTCCTGCACCATCAGCTTGGGGCTGAACCACCAGCAAGGATATCTTCCGTCTCTTCACTTTCCCTCTCTCCTTTTCCCTTTGCAGGCTGTTTTGACTATGAATTAATTGTAGGTTGGGAGACTTGCAAGCCATAATCAAAGCCAATAAACTTCAAAAGGATGGGGAGGACCAGGGCCACCGGGGGAGTTCAGGGGGCCGAAGGGGGCTCTCCCTGGCTGTGGGGTGGGGTGGGGTGGGTTGGTGGGGGCTCTCTATGTTTCTTCAAAGAGGACACCAAGTGTTTCAGATTGTCACTTAAAAGCTCAGATGCAAAACTTTGGAAATCTGGGTGAGAGGCAACGGTCTCCAAAACAGATATTTTTATCTGTTGCCAGCAAGCATGAGCCCAGTGGAACGCAGAGTTAGACTCGGAGTTTCTTGGCAAGGGTTAATAATCAATGTAGATCTCCTAACAAAGGAGATGCTGCCTTATTATACTGGGAAAGTTTTTTTTCTTAACTGTCAGTGAAGCAGTACTAATTATTACTCCAGTGTAAATGAGGTCATTTCCTATTAAGAGAACAAAATGCTCAGCCTCGCCTTGCCAATTCATACCAACTATTTTTCACACATACTCAGCTTTTTAGTTTTTTTTTTTTTTAAATTTTGATAAAATCCATTCATTTGTATTAGAAAAGTGTAAACCATCGAAATAATAGTTGCCCATGATTACCCAGATGAGCTTTTGTAATGTGTGGGCTGTTTGAATACCATGTGTTAGCTATGGAACAATTAGGCAGCTGAATGGATCTTTAAAACAATCAGATACTTTTATCTCACTGAAAAAATACATTCCTTGGATGTGTACTGTTAAACCGTAAATTCCGGGGAACATTAAGCTCACGTCACGAGGAGAACTTTCGGATATATGTTGATCAAGGACAAAAAGACATCCAAATATCTTGTCTTCATGTTTTCATTTTTTATGCAAGCAAAAAGATTTAAGGAATATTGTAGCAAACAAAGGGTAATTGTTTTAGCCCAGATGTTGCTTTTGCACAACAAGCAGGTTACAATGTTCCCACAGAGCTGATGAGCCCAATCAGGGAAATGATTAAAAATTGATTTTGTCCCTGTAATTACAGTATGTAAACTACTTAGCTTGGATTGCAAAGGAAGTGATTTTCTAATTACGTATATACTCTGGTGTCTAATGATTGGTTTTTTGAAGTA
This sequence comes from Marmota flaviventris, assembly GCF_047511675.1. Classification (NCBI taxonomy): domain Eukaryota; kingdom Metazoa; phylum Chordata; class Mammalia; order Rodentia; family Sciuridae; genus Marmota; species Marmota flaviventris. The sequence goes on along the minus strand of NC_092515.1, from coordinate 21,705,551 downwards.
ATGAAGAGAGAGCACTAACGACTCCTTGGTGTTCTGTTGTTTAAGAAAGACCATCTTTAGAGTAAGCAGCAACAGACAAAGAGTTTAAATTGAATTTTCAACACTGTTAATGTGCACATGGATTTGTTTATTAAAGAGACAGGGACGTAATTTGATTGGCTCTGAGCAGCTTAGCTTTTTTTCATGCTAAAGCATGTAAAAATACATGCACCGGCTAAGCAAGCTGGTAGGAAGGAGCCTGCCACTCATCTTTTATCATCCCAGCTCTGGGATGATATCGCAGGGTCTCAGGTTTCTGGGAGCGTCTGATGTCTGTGTATCCTGAAAGCATTTAGATCGAACAGGTATCAAATAGCTTCTCCATCAAAGTTACCTTTGTTTTAAAATGAAAGAAGAGGCTTCCTTTGGAAGCATGTCTGGGCAGCCCAGTGTACTCCGTGTCATACACTTTGAGCTGCCTTGTAGGGTGCTGGGCTCTGCATCAGGGTGGCAGTTGCCACCACCCACCAACATTCATGTGAACACACACACAGGCACATGCATGTGTGTGTACCCAGCATGCACGCGCACACCCACACTTAAGGATACTACAGCTTGTTGGAGTTTGCAGACCTGACCTCAGGGGGACAGTTGGGGACCCTGTGGAGTAGATCCATGGGCTTAGGAAAGATCTGTCCAAGTTCCTAGAGTTCATCTCCTGCTTTGAGACACTTCATGGCTATTATACACTAGCTTCTTGGGCATCTGCTCCAGCAGCAGTTAGAAGAGAGGGTGACCATTTCTCAGGGTGCATGATGTGTCCTGTGGGAGGAGGGTGGTGGCTCTGTGGTGAGCTGGGTGCTATCTTCAGCAGGCCTAGCTTGCACTCTGGGCTCTGTCCTCTCCTCTACCAGTAATGTTTTAGTGACTCTAGACTTGATGTCTTACAGTGTAGGTTTTATGATTATTTGGGCATGGGGAATAACTGCCACTGAAGCACTGGTTTGTCACAGTTCCCAAGAAGAAGGGGCATGGGGCGGGGGGAGCCCTAGGGTGGGTCAGGAGGCAGAGGGAGAGGGGGAAAGTGGGCAAGGGCCTCTACCATGGATCTGTCAGGCAAGGCAAGGCAGGGCAGAGTTCATAGGCTTAGGATTGACTGGTTGTAATAATTTCAGCAGCATCTGGGGTGAGGGAGCTGTCTCTAGACACCCAGTTTCTGACCTTGGATTTCTAGGGCCGGGGGATAATGATTACAAGTGTCAGAGCCTTGTGAGAGCCCCACAAAGTTGGTGGCTGGGGTATGGACTTTGGCTAGGTTGTTTTACCTATGGACATGGATGCAGCTCCCAGGGCTGGGGGAAGGGAGCATCATTTGCCATCTCTAGAAATAGGCCACCCTGGGATAGGTGGGTCTGCAGGGCTCAGTAAGGCCTCAAGATGTCAAAGTGTGAGAACCCCATGGGTAACATACCCGAGACCCAGGCAGGGGCTGGTTTGGGGGTTAGTGCCCCATGTCCCCAGGGTCCTGGGCCAGGATGAGCCCAGGTTGGCTCTGGGTCCTGCTTGCTCTTGGCGTTCTGTAATATAGCTCATCCCCAGACTGCGGCTTCTCTCCTCTGCCACAGCTCCTCTCTCCGGGGTGGAGCCAGCTCCTTGTTCACCTGAATGGCTGCAGCCGTCTCCCCACTGGTGTCCCCCATCTCTATTCTCACAGCAGCAGAGTGATGTCTGTACAATACAAAATCACATCATGCCATTCCCTTGCTCAAAACCACCAAAGCCTCAGGACAAAAACCGAATTTCTTTCCATGCCTACAGGGTGTGTATGGATCATGACTGGTGCACCTTCTCCTGTTGTCCCACACCCTAGCCACATGGAAGGTCTTGCTGCTCCTTGAATGCACCATCCTTCTGACCTCAGGGCCTTAGCACTTCCCGTTTGCTGTCCTTGTAAAGTCTTAACCCAGTCCCAAAACTCCCTTCCTTCCTCTATTCTGGTGTTTCATCAGATGACACTTCCTTAGAGAAATTTTCTCTATTGCCTTATCTATAATAGCTTCTGTCACTGTCATTTTCTTCATCTTTGTCCCCTCTCCCACATTTATTTATTTATTTATGGTACTGGAGATTAAACCCAGGGGCACTTAACTACTGAGCCACGTCCCCAGCCCATTTTATTTTATTTTATTTGCTTCAACATAGTCTTGCTAAGTTGCTTAGGGCTTCACTAAGTTCCTGAGGCTGGCTTTGCACTGGCAATCCTCCTGCCTCAGCCTCCTGAGTTGCTGAGATTGCAGGCATTCGTCACCATGTCCATATCATTTTTCTTTTTAAATCTTATGATTTGCTGACATTGTATTTCACTTTTATTTGGATATTCTCTTTAAAACATCAGCTCTGCACAGGTGTATACTTTGTCCATACAACATCGATGCCAACCTGATAATTGTAGAATGAGTGGATGATTCTCTAAGGCCACTTTCCCAGGTACCTTTCCTCACTAGGAGCCCTCTCCTATTGGAATTTTTTTTTTTGAGGGTATTGGTGATTGAACCCAGAAGCATTTTATCACTGAACTACATCCTCAGTACTTTGCAGTTTTTATTTTGTAACAAGGTCTCACTAAGTTGATGAGGTTGGCCTTGAACTTGTGATCCTCCTACCTCAGCCTCCTGAGTTGCTGGAATTACAGGCATGTGCCACTGCCCCGGATTCCTGTTGGAATCTCCAAGGGGCAATGGTTGGGTCACTTGGGGCCATGTTCATCTCTCAGAGTTTTCAAGAAAGAGAAAGTCCCTCTGTGCTTGGGTGCTGAACTTGAAATCTATCTTGAGCAGGTGCTGTTTTTTGGCAGGGTCCCTGTTCCTAGTGGAACTTCAGAATATTGAGTTCTGGGCTGCTGGGAGGACTCAGAGCCTTGGGGGACAGTGCAGGTCCCCAGGTAGCAAGCACTGAGAAAGGGGCTCTGTGCTTTGTGTCCGGGAAGAGCCTATGCCTCAGAAGTGGCGGATTGGGTTGCTGGGCACCCACCTGTGTCTCCTCTCCTGTCAGCTGCGCCCTTCTCTGGCAGGGGGCTGAAGGCATCCGGCTGCTCTTTCTCAGGACCTTTCTTTCCTGGCTCTTTTCTGGATGGAAAATGGTTTACCTGGTTCCCAGGTGCCCCGGCCTTCCCTGGATCTGCAGTGAACAGTGACAGCTTACTGCTGGGCCTCCCAGCGGCCCCTGGGAAGTGTGACCCTCTCTCTCTCTAGGAGCATAGCCTGCTCCTAGTGGGGGAGGGGGACAGGGCTGGGGGAGGGGGAGGAGAACCCGCCCTTGCTTCATTGCTCCTCCATTCTTCATCTGCACCTTCCTTTCCTCTTCCGTCCCCTCTCCCTTCTTTCTACCACCCTCCTCTCTCCACTTCCCTTTTTTCTCCCCTCGCTCCCTGTCCCCCAACATTCCTGGACTCTGGGCCTCTTTCAGAGGCAAGGGACTGGGAGGTGAATCCAACACAGCCCTTCCCCCACCCACCTCAGCTTGGTGCCCAGCATGGAACCTAGTGCCTGGTGTGTCCTTAGGGTCACTTGTTGTTGGTCCTGTGTCCTTCAGGTTGCCCTGGCATAGAACAAGAAGCAGGTGTATGATGGCCGGAGGAGGCAGCCTGCTGGCCCAGGGGGCTCTTGGTGTTAAGGGCGGGGCTTATTTCAGAGGGCTCAGGTGAGGGTGGGGGTGCTCCATCTTTGCTGACCCGTTAACTTGAAAATCACCTTCTCCCTCAGCACCCTTGAGGCCCAGTCTAGGAGGCAGGGCTCTTGTCCCGTGAGAGTTTCTCTGCTCGGAGCTTCCAGATTGGCTGGGTCTAGGAGAACTTGGGAGGGAGTGCTGACCTCTGCCCCCCATCAGGGGCCCACTCGGCCTTCCCTCTCCTGTGCCGGAGGGGCCAGCACAGGGCCACCTGTGACTCTGCATTCTTCAGGATGTTTGCTGACCAGGGCTGGGCTTAGGGGTGGCACAGCTTTGCCTGCAGAAGTCCCAGGGATGGGGGTGTAAGCTGCCCTGTGGTCACTGAGTGCTAGGGTGGGACAGAGCTGTCAGGCTACCTTTTGTTGGTGTCACCCATATTTTCCTGCCCTCCCCATTAGGCCTTCAAAGTCTCTCTCTCTCTCTCTCACTCTGCTTCTCTCTTGGTCCCTATTCCTCCCCTCCCCTTCCCTTCCTCAGAGGGACCTGGGAGTGCTTCTGTCTGTATGAGGGCCCCATTCCCCCCTCCTGCTAGCACCCTGGGCTCCTGGCTTTCCCTCACCAGGATCCACTCAGGATGGGGGGATGCAGGACCCTTCCTCCCCTCTCCTCCTTCTCTCATGCTCTTCTCAAAGTCTCATTGTCCTGTGGGTCTCCTCCGGGACCCCACTACCTCTCGGGTCATGCTCGCTTGCCCCAGCCCTCCCCTCACCAGGGCTAAGCTGCTGCCGGCCACCCTCTGCCCCTGGTGCCACACCTTTGACCTGCTCTCTTGGCTCCCTGTGCATTCGGCCAGGCTCTTTGCACCATGAGGAGCTTCCGTACCCAGTGGCAGACCTGCTTGTCCCCTAACCTTCCACAGGGCCTGGCTCACACTAAAAGCTCACAGGAGTCTGTGAGTCCTGGAATGAATGGATACCCCGAACTCATTCACACGGGGGGGGGGGGTGTCTGTGGCTGAGGGTGGCTATGTGTGTGCCTCACCTGTGTTTTGAAGGAGAAACGGGCTGTCACTTTACAGCGAGTGGATTTAAGACATTGAAACACCCTCACGGCTGCTATCCTCCTTCACCCCTTGATGCATGCTAGACTTCCTGCTGCCTTTGTAATCCGCCTCCTGTCACTCCTCCTCTGATCTGGTGGGTGCCGTACCAAACTGGGCTGGTGGGCAGTGGCTCCTGGGTGGCCCTGCTCTCCTGAGTACCTTCAGCGTGGTGTCCTCCAGGAGGCAGGTTATGCCCCTGACAGTGTTCCCACTAAACATGAGATACTCACTTGCACCAAAAGAACCATTTTTTTTTTTTCCACTGAGGAAGACAGAATTACTGTGCTGGTAGATTTTTCTCTCCCCACCCGAATCCAGAGAGCATTCGTGGTAGGATGTTGTCACCTTTTCCAGACCTACAGTGACTCTAATGACATCAGACACCGGGAGTCCCTACTGTTTAGATGAGCTCAATAGACACAGGTGGAAGTAACCCAACTTCCTTTCCCAGGATTCCAGTGTAGCCTCTACCTGTGTGAGTGTGTGGCACTACCTGTGTGAGTGTGTGGCACTACATGTGCGAGTGTGTGGCACTACCTCGCCTACACAGTCAGGTCAGCAGGCTTTGGAGAAACCCCCTAATCACCCAGAGGAACTCAGTCCGGAGCATAGTCACCAGGCTGGTGCTGGGCCTTTCTTGATTCAGGATTCACAACCTGAAGGGTTTGCTCTCCTCACTGTCCGGTGGAGATTGTGGGAGACAGCGAGGCTCTGAGGTGCAGAGGACAAATCAGTGTGGGACATCCCTCCATGAAGTGGCTTTCCCTGTGTTCTCCTGTCATCAGAATTTACAAAACTTCTACATGAACCGTCCCTGGAAAATCATGCTAGAATTTTGTGAGTCATGATCCTGGATATAAAATCTCAGTCTGTGCCCCCCCTTCCTCCCCCTCCCTGAACACAAAGTACGATGAGCGAAGCAGATAAGTCTTTCCAGAGCCCACTGGGGGCTGGGGACCTGTTCGGCTCAAAACTAAGTCATAACTTAATGTAGCAGTGAGCATTTGCTTCTCACTCTTAGGGTTTAATGTTGAATGATACAGAAAAAGGGTGGATGCAAAAGAAAACCTGATCTGGGGAGGAGAAGAGAGAGAGAGAGAGAGAGAGAGAGAGAGAGAGAGAGAGAGAGAGAGAGAGAGAGAGAGAGAGAGAAGCGACACCAGACCTGTAATTTTGTTCCTTGTTGCAGATGGAGATGTAAACTTTTCTTTATGCCTCAAGGTGGGCAGGTAGAAATCTGTAAACAGTGGCGTCCTTGTGGCACTTTCAGATAACACTTTTCACATGTAGTCAGCAAACACCTTTGTGGCTGCCAGAAATCAGCCTGAGAGTTGGATGGAGCATGGCAAGCGGGGTTTTCAGTTTTAACTTCTTGGGCTGAGGCTGCTACTGTGGGTCCTCCAAAAGCATCTTCTGATGTCCCATTTGCAGAACAGCATCCTTGAATCTATAATGGAGTTCTGCTTTTCTGATCTGAATGTATAACTTCAGGTTTGGCAAAACACCATCTATCAAGGGAGGACTTTTGCTTGCTCTACAATGTCCCTTCTGTAAGATGGCAAAACGAATTAGATTCTGGATTACTCTGGACAAGGGGGTGCTGGAAATCACCGGTTGGGGGGTTGACCTGACCATCCGAGCTGATGACTCCTGAAGCCACAGTGGAGAGCGCACCAGGTTTCCCGCTACGCCTTATCTCACCCGCACATGCCCTGGTAGATGAGATCATCTACGTGGGACTGATTTCATTTATAACACAGAGTAAAAAGTAGAAAATCTAACTGGCTGCCGCTTTCCTGGTCTTGGTTCAGGAGAGAGGGCTTTAATGCCAAACACAACATCCCAGAGCTTCGGTTCGTTGCAGATTCCCGTTTTGGATCCATTGAGTATTTCCCTGGTCACTGAATGGGTTCAGCCAACTGAAATTTGGGTGGAATTTTGGTCTACTGTAGGGGGCTCCATAAATCAGGGAGAAAACAAGGAACCTTGAGTATTTGCACGTTCCTTACTCTCAGAATCCCAAGGGAGAGAAGGAGCCAGGGAGCCAGGCCTTATTTGCTCTTATTTCTTCTGTCCCCTCTAGAGAAGAGATGGTTAGAAGCCTTGCTCCCTCCTTTTCTTTCTTTCTTTTTTTTTTCAAGTGGTGATTTCCCATCTAAAAGGAGCTAAGTACATTTGGCTCACTGCAGCCAAGGTCACAGAGTTCCCATTTTGTAAATTGCTCAAGGAATTGGGGCGGTGGGGGTGGCTACTTAATATTTTCAGGATCTCAAGTAACCCAGCAAATCGTTACCTTGAACGAATGCTTATTGAAGTCTATGTGTTTGACATTTAAAGTTTCTAACAGGTTTTATTTTTGCAGTTCCTGACCACCACGGCTTTAAGAATATCCTTGACCCAGGAGGGAGCCTCATTGCTTTAAGACTTGCCAGGTAAGGATCATCGCTTTGTAGCTTGTTGAAACTTGTGTCTGTCTGTGCGTCTGTGGGGGAGTCCAGGCTGTCTTCTTTGGGTTTGTGCTGAGTAAAGAGTCTTCCTAGGTTCTCCCTTTTACTCTGAGGGTGGGGGGCCTGCAGAGAAACTTCCAGACTCCAAAGTCTCCGGGAGGGAGAAGGGGTTCCAGGTCTGCTGGGTGGGGTGAACATGCAGCACTAAGATGTGCTCCTGAGGCTCAGAAAGGGGCAAAGTCCTCCAAGGGCGACTTCTTTCTCTCTGGAGTGACACCCTGAGTCACTGCTCATTGACCAGCTGGTAACCTGGAGTCAGAGCTGGTGACCTGGTGAGGCTGCTGTAAGCCAGGTGACCCCATGTGAGCACCACCTGGGTGCCATCCTGTCCCCATCGCTCACCCTGTGATTTGGTGGGCTGGCCCAGCGCACCTCTGTGTTTATCATCTCGATCAGAGTCAAGATCACACACTCAGTGATGGAGCAGATTCCCGCCATAGAGGCCGATAACAGCTTAAAATCAAATGCGGCAGGAAGGGCCGGTGCGTGGACTTGATGCCTTCTGTGACCCCCTGTGAGGCTGCCCCTGATATCTCTGTAAACTCACCCTCAGATCTAATTAGTGGAGCCCACCTTCTCCTGACCATGCATCTCTGAGGTCACTCCATAAACCAGGGAAATTGATAGTGGAATTATGCACTCAGAAATTAATTTTATATTGTACTGAATATATTTTTTTTTTATTGTGACTTTATCTTGTTGGAAAAGTGCTTACTTCTGATTTTGTGGATATTACTGACCGAGGATTACTTTTATTTTGGTTTTTACACAACAGTTATATTAGAAATTTGCTGTTTTATTCTTACCTTCTTAGTAAAAATCCTTTTATCACACAATGGGTAATTTATATCCATTACCAGGCCTTTCAATCCTTTTCAGTGGGGCTGTCAGTGCCGTTGGCACAGTAATGATTAATGTGATCTAATAATAGTGTGCCATTATATTACCTTAGTAAAACATGTACCAACATCCTATTCGGATCTACCAAATTCATAGCTTCCTATAATATTTTTGTTGAAAGACAGGATTACTATTTTTCAAAGCTGATTTTTTCCCCTTTAACATATTTAATGAAATTCACAATTCTTTGCCTTAGTAATCCCAGGCATGTGATTGGGCTTGATGGGTGAATTCTACATTTGTAGGCACCATTGTGATTTGTCAAATAGAAGGTTTGACAGTCCCAGTGATCTGCCATGGAGATTATTTTGTTTTTGTTGGGCCAGGGTTATTTTGCCTTGAATTAAAAAAAAAAAAAAAAAAAAAAAAAAAAAAAGCTGAGTTTCCAGTCCCTTCAGACTTGTAATAAAGAAGGTGCATTTTAGATCAAAAGGCAGAAGAGGAAGTAATTTGGCTCAAAGTTGCTTTTCTTTCCTCAATCTGTTTTGTCCTTTTTTCGGTCACCTGCCTCAGTTTGCTGGCACACAGGTGGGGTGGCAGAGACGCAGAAGCAGTGTCTTACCACTTTCCCAGCAATTTCTCCATCCGTACCTTCCCCTAGCTTTGGGCTAGCCTGTCCGGGTCTGACACAGGGTTTCTTCATCAGCATTGGCTCTATTGATATTTGGGGCTGGATAATTCTTTGGTGTGGGAAGCTGTCACATGTGTGGTAGGAGATTTAGCAACATCCCTGGCCTTTACCCATGAGAGGCCAGGGGCACACCCCTTTCCGCCCACTGAGACACCCAGTGCATCTCCAGGAATCCCCAAGTATCCCCTGGGGAGGGGATCCAATCAGCCCTTTTGAGAGAACCGTTGGTCTAAGGTGACACAGGCACAGCAGGCATGTTGGGGTGTTTGGGGTCTTCCCGTCACAGCTGCTGAGTTTCATGGTGTTTCTTGAACATCTTCGGCTTTGGGAGAGAGGGCGGGCGGATGACCGCACACACTGTTTCCTTTTCTTGGCTGATACATGGTCCTCTTCTTTCTCCCTCCTCTTCTGCCACAGAGCCTGGCCCCAGTAAGGTCCTGGATCTTCGCTTCTTCCACTTAAATCCCATTATAATCACGCTCATGATTGATAACATTCCACCTTTTCAAAGGGCTTTAAAATCTGTGTCAACCAAGGATGACATTATTGTAGAGCCAGAGAGATGTATTCAAACAATTACACACTCCAGTCAAAGTGGGGAGGTTTGTCCTTCTAGGGGGGGGGGCAGTGCTTTGTGATGTGGCTTTAGCCAGAGCCTCGGCCCCCGAACAGCCCCAGAAACCTTCAGCAAGAAAATAAATGGGAAGAAACAGGTTTTGCTCTTGATACCACTCAGCTCTGACAGCGGCTTGGATATTTGGGCTTCTTAGGGCTAGAGTGTTGGCAGCAGGGCAGGGAAGAGGGGGAGGAAGGTGTTGAGCAGGGCAGAGAAAAAGAGAAAGAGAGAGAGAGGGAGAGGGAGAGGGAGAGGGAGAGGGAGAGAGAGAGAGAGAGAGAGAGAGAGAGAGAGAGAGAGAGATCTCCTTGTTTTTGATTCAGAACAAAAATTACTGTTGCAACATTGGCTCCAAATATGCAATCAACTGAAATCAGGAAAAGTATTTGAATACAAAATTTATATTGAAATACTTGAATCTTGATATGTGTGCACCCACATACATGTATATATTTAAATCAAGGATAGAGAAGATGAGAAATAAAGCTTTTGTCATAAAAATATTGCCTGCAGTATTTACCCTCAGATGATTCCGCCACATTGGAATACATTTTTGAACCATTAACATTTTCCATATGAGACACTCTTGTTTGTTTTTACAACTGATCTTTGATGATAACAACAAATGAGCAAATGGATTTAATTTACCTTTGTGTTAGGAAGATTCCAAATATGTTGTGATGTGTGTTGCAGGAAAGCTTTTTGGTGACCTCCTCCTTCTTTGCCTATTTCTGGTCTGTTTCCCCTACTGCGGTGGTGTGCCTGGTGAGGACTGGGACCTTTTATGTTCAGTGTTAACCTCCCTAGTTCCTGGAATCATGCCTAAAATACAGTAGGTTCTCCATAAAGAATATAATCGATAGATGGAAGGATGGGTGAGTGGATGGGTAGATGGCTGGGTAGATGGATGATTGGTGGATGGATGGATGGGTAGGTGGAGAGATGAAGGAATGGCCGGATGGGTGGGAGATAGGATTCTATCTCCAGCTCTAATATAAACCTTACAATAGTGGGCCCAGTTGGCCAAAGAAAATACCTATTTTGCCATCTCTTCACCCCATGGCCTCCCAATTTTTTAAAAAATTTCAAAATGGCCAGTTATAGAAAGGCATTCTCATTATCTCTTCTTTGCAATCCAGTTTTTTAAAAAAATAGAAAAGAAAAACATGTCTAAGATCATGCTAGGCAATCTCTGTGAGCTGAAAACCACTTTGTTGTAAAAAATATGTTTAAAAGTCTCGTAGGGCATACGTATGGATGACCTGGACTGAAGACATGGAGACAAAGCAGGAGAAGGTGACCGCTCTCAAAGTAGAGCATGGATGAGGAATTCATGAGTCTCAGAAAACTGGGCCTCCCATCTTGTCCATGTGACCGAATGACCATCTCCTGGGCAAAACTGTAGCATACAGTATATTTCATGTATTTTAGAGGCTTTAGTGTGTCCTCTTCAGACTCATCACGCTTGATATTCTTGAAAAAAAAAAAGATTGATGAAAGTATAGAGTTGACCATCTTTAGAAGATTGACTGAGACTCTGGGGAGTAGGATCCCCAATCCCCAGGCATGGTGTATACAATGTAACCATCTACTGGGAAACAGCTCATGTGATGAGAATGGTCCTGGTCACCCCATCCTTGACTGTCAAATTATGGAGCAATGGACATCATGGCAGTACCAGTGAGAAAATAATGAAGAGGATAGAGAGATTAACTAGTTGCCATTCCAGGCCTGGAAACCTGTAAAAAACATGCGTGCTCTGGACCCAGATTTCCCAGGTTGGAATGCTGACTTAGGACTCACGTACTACACGAGCATGTCACTGGACTTACACCTCAATTTTCTCATCTGTAAATTGGGAATAACAGCAATGGCAGTGCAATAGATCACACTCTGTGATACACTTCACAGTGGTGCTAAGTAGGCATTTAATAAATGTGAGTTGCTGTTATTATTTTCATTTTTTTTTCCATTCAGTAATTTTTTTGTTCTTTTCTCCCTCTCGACTCAAAATTAATGAAAGTATAGATCATTTTCAGGTAATTAACTTTTTCTCCTCTGGCTCATACCAGGGCTAGGAACCCCCAGACATTGCCAGGCATGTGGTCTCCCCAGCACCCTCTGGGGACCTTGGTTAGCGAGTTCAGAGGGTGTCAGAAAGGCTGGTGAGTTTCTTAAGCCAGTTTCTCAGTCCCGTTTCCTCTGTGAAGGCGTGCTGTTGACACACCACTGGGGGTTTGGGATTTACGTGGTGTGTGGGGAGTGCATTTCTGGGATGGAAGCCACGTGGTCACTGTGGGTGGGAACCGCCTGCTCCTGACAGGGAGGGGACACTCATGGTTTCGCTCTTCCATCCCCTCGCAAGTGAGTATGCTCCACATCACGGCCCAGTTTTATATTTTTAGATTCCACTGAAATTTAATGTTTTGCTTTTGGTTTATTATGTATGCAAGTATCTTGCTGATAAATTACATGTGTAATTGTACCATCGTAACCACTGCTAGTCAGCGACAACATATAATTAAACTCACCCTTGTAGTCATTGAACTTTTCTGTCCCTGACAAGATCATTGACCACTCCAAGGAGGGTGTACCTCCATACAGGAGCCATGTAAGTGCCTGAGTGGCCTAATTGCCCCTGACCCCTGGCCCCCAGGGCGCCCCCCGTGCATCCCAGCATGGGCCCATCAGCACGCACAGGCAGTCTTCCTTTGGACGGGGGTGTGAGATGCAAAGGTTGGATTGTAAGGTTCAGGGATATCTCTCTCTTTATTTTTGTGTCTATGCCCAGATGATTATTGGTTCCAGGGTGGGTGCTTGGCAAGGCTTGAAAGAGTACGTCTTAGAAATATCTTTATGTGCCTTGGAGCACTCTTTTCACGTGTAATCCTGATACCCTTCCACTCATTTTTCCTCTTTTTGAGGTGTACACTGTGCTGTTTTTATGCCCCCAGGCTAAGGATTGGCCAGCTATGGCCTGTCAGTCATAGAGAGCACACTGCCCATTTTACTTTTATGACATTTAAGAATTTAAAGAAAATTGCTGTGAAATACACAGAACATAAAATTTACCATCTTGGTCATTTTAAAGTATGCAGTTTAAAATGTTTGGTGACGATCACATCATTGTGCAACCATCACTACCAACCATCAACAGAACTTTTGATCTTCCCAAATGGCAATGCTGTAGCCAAGGGACAACTCCCTGTTCTCCCCACCCCCAACCCCTGCACTGGCTGTCCTACTGTCTGTCTCTAGGAATGTGTCTACTGTAGGTTATTTCATATAAGTGGAACCATATAGTATTTAGTCTTTGGGGTGGCAGTATTTAGCTTAGCATCATGTCCTCAAAGTTTATCTATGCTGCAGTACTTGAAAGGATTTCTTTCTTTTTAAAGGCCAAATAACATTCCCTTGTAGGTAGAGACCACATTTTCTTCATCCACTCACCCATGGATGGACATTTGGGTGTCTTCCACTCATAGCTATTGTGACTAGTGCTGCCATGAGCCTGGGTTGACCCATTTCTTTAAGACTCAGCTCTCAGTTCTTTTGGGGATTCGCCCTGGTCTGTGGTTGCTTTCAAGCTGTACAGTGGCAGAGTTGGGTAGTTGTCACCACCCTGCAGAGTCAAAAATATTCATCACCTGACCCTAAACTGGGAATGTTTGCCAGCCCCTCCTGAGGGTAAGAGCTTTCTACCCTCAGAAATCCACTTTCTATGTCTCAGAAATCCACTCTGCAAAGAAACTGAGCATCAGCAAAGACAAGCTACTTGTACAAGCCACATGTCTGAAAAATGGAGGGAGAAAGGACGCATGTGCCTGTCCCTGTGTCTCCCAGTCTTGCATTCCTTGCCACCCCTTTAAATGTAATCATTCATTTTTTTGGGCGGGGGGCACCCCAGGGATTGAACTCAGGGGCACTTGACCACTGAGCCACATCCCCACCCCTATTTTGTGTTTTATATAGAGACAGGGTCTCACTGAGTTGCTTAGCACCTCACTGTTGCTGAGGCTATCATTGAACTCACGATCCTCCTGTCTCAGCCTCCCGAGCTGCTGGGATCAATCAAAGATTGCTCTTTGCAGGGAACTGGAATTTTTAGTAAGTCTAAGGTCAGCTCAGGTGGAGAAAAAAATTATACTAAAATATGATATTGTCATTGGGAGAAGTGATAAATTGAGAGACAAGATAGAAATTGGAGGAGGCATTAGGTAACTGAATCTTCCTTTCTTTCTTAAATGAAGTGTTTTGGGGTAGTGTCAGGAATCCACCTCGTGCAGGCTGGGCAAACGCTCTACCACCTACCACCGAGCTACACCCACAGCTTAATTATATGTAAATTGTCAAACCCAAGCCCTGCATTTTATGGCAAGATGGGAGCTTTCAATTCTGCTGAAGAAGGCAATGGTTTCAGGGTGCTGGCCTGCCCACGTGCACAACACTTCCTTGGGATTAGAGGGAAAGCTAAGTCAATGGATAACTTCTTCTTGCATTAGAAAATGAATTATTATTCAATGGAATATACTCAGCCCTAAAGAAGAATGAAGTTATGGCATTTGTAGGTAAATGGATGGAACTAGAGAATATCATGCTAAGTGAAATAAGCCAATCCCCCCCAAAACCAAAAGCCTCATGTTTTCTCTGATAAGTGGATGCTGATCCGTAGTGGGGTCGGGGGACAGGGAAGAATGAAGGAACTTTGGTTTGTGTAGAGGGGAGTCAGGGGAGGAGTGGGGTTGTGGGGATGGGAAGGACGATAGAAAGAGACAGACAGTATTACCCTCCATACATGTATAATTACACTAGAAGAGTGACTCTGAACCTTGTACAGCCAGAGGAACGAGAAGTTGTGCTCCATTTGTGTACTATGTGTCAAAATGCATTCTACTGGAAAACGAATAAATAAATAAATTGTTTATTACTACCATCATTGAGGGAGAAGAAAACTGGGGTATACCAGGGGATGTGTTGGTAGATCCTTTTCAGCCACACGCTGTTTGGAAAGAATCCTGGCATAGACACTGTTGCCCTTAGCTGGTTTTACATATTTGTATGCACTTTCTAAATGCAGAGATCTGCTTTCCTGTTTCTCAGAGACAGTCTTGGGCACTCCCTAGGTCTCACAGGCTCAGAAGTCAGTTGGCACACAGTTGCTAGTAAGGGGCAGGCTGTACTCTCTCTGCCTCCTCCCCTCCTCACCGCCTTCTCCACCCACCAGGGTGAGTGGACTTTGGTACCAGGAGCCTTCTGATAGTTCTTGATACAGAACACAAAGCATGGATAGTTATTTGTTCTTTCCTCAATGGAGAGAAAAGTCTTAGCTGATTTTACATATTTGTATGCACTATGGAAATATTCTATCCATCCCCAGTATGGAGAGGATGCTGGAGGGGGGCCCTTGGGAATGGTTGGTCTTGAGCCTACTTCATGCAAAAGTGTTAGTTCCTGGCTCTCCTTTTTGGTTTGGGAATGCGTGACACCTCCCCCCAGTGACTACGGCCTTTCAACAATGGGCTTCACGTGGTCCCAGTGGGAAGCACAACAGTGTTTTTCATGAACTTTTGGCTGTGGTTTTAAGTCCAGCAGAGCTGCACCCTTACCCTTACAGCTTTCTGGCTCAATTCATCTGACACAAAGGAGAGTAGGATAATCTGAGTTGTAGGATGATAATGTGATGGGCATGTTAGCACATTGCAAGAAAGACTTTGGATTTTGAATTTCATCCTTGGAAATTTGCAGTATTGCTCCAAGCACAGGGCCTGTACCTAGTAGGTAGTTGGTAGGTATTTGAGGAATGAATGAGTATGGTGATTATTCTGTGCCTGAGATTAAGTGGGAGCAATGTGTGATGTCTTATGCTCATGTGTTTTGGAAATAGGGATGTCTATGGCCTTTTATCTATTTTAAGATTAGGTCTTGGCCTGGTGTAGCCTCTGCCTGCCTGGTAGCCCAGTAGGTGGTGGTCACAGAGCTCACAATCTCATCTGACCTCGACTTTGCTGCCTCTGGTTCTTTCAGTATTTCTTGACAACTAGTGCTCTGTGTCTATCCAGGGTCTCTATGCTCAGTCTTAGTGAGTGGAATGTGGCCCCTAATATTGAGAAGCTTGCTGCCCAGAGGGGAAGGAACTTTCTCAGGGGAGGGGTGTGTGTGTGTGTGTGTGTGTGTGTGTGTGTGTGTGTGTGTTTAAATATGACTTCAATATTTCTAGAAATATGATATTCCTCCAAGTATTGCCAGGACTCCAGAAATAAGACATTGAGTGCAAATGACCTAGAAGCAGTTTGGGGACAGTTCAGTGGGGTGGCCACCAACCCTTCTCTCTCTGAGGCCTCAGGATTGCAGACTGAGAGAATGTTCTAAGGGAAGGCTGAGGCAAACCTGCTCAGATGGAGGCTGTGGGGGTGTGGAAAGGAGACATGTTTCTGGAGTAAAGAAACTGTTCCAACCCTTGATCTGCTGCTGTCAGCCTGGGTGACCTTGAGAAGTCTCAGGACGATACAACCGCAGATTCCTACCTGGAGGGTGAGTGCTTTGGGCCACATGGTGCCTTAGGTTCTTTTCAGTTTTTATACAGAATAACCTAGATAAAGGTGTCAGGATGTACATGCAAAGCCCCTGGGATCTTGGTAAAATGTAGATTCCAATTCAGCAGGCCTGGGGGAGCAGAGGTTCCACATACTTAACAGATTCTCAGGCAACTCTGTGCTGCTGGCCCTTGGACCACACTTTGAGTAATAAGGACTGTGATGGTGGCTCTTTACCTTACCGGCCAATTTAGAATTACTTGGAGAGATTTTTAAGACTCACCAATGTCTGGGTCTCACCCAAACCAGTCAAATCATGAACTAGCTTGTAGAGAGTGGGGTAACTTGGGGAGCCCTCTTCATATATAATGAGGGCATGGACCACTGGTATAGTGGAATGAATCTCCAACTTCATCAGGCACCAGAATCTCCTAGAGAAATTGTGGCAAAACACTTTGGGCCCCACCTCAAATTTTTCTATCCAGAAGTTCCAGGGGTAGGATATAGGAACTTGAATTTCTAACAAGTTCTGCATAGCAGCTGATGCTGCTGGTCCAGGGGCTGAACTTTGAGAAACTTCACTTTCATGTAATCAGCTAAGTCATTAAACAGAGATCTGGAGGGATCTGGAGCTGGTGGGTCCAGGACACCCAGAGCCCTCTGTCCAGGGTCACTCTGTGCACATCTGTTTTATATTTGCCTTGGTAAACTTTTGTTAGAAAAAAAGATTTGTGGGTAGAAGACAAATGTTTAAAAACCTCTGGTAAACACAAGACTTTTAATCCTGGGGATGGTGAATGCTGACTCTGAAACCAGGTAGACTCCTTGTTCACCCTGTTGCCAGACGTGGCCATGACAGCCCCTAATCCTGCCCTGCCCTGCAGTGAGTGTTTCACATGCTGAAGTCCCAGCTCCCTCTCGCACAGGAGTGCTCACACCTGGTGTGAGGCTTCCATGGGGCCTGGTCTGGTGCTGGGCAGCTCAGCCTCTGATGATATCAAATGTGTGCAGCTGCTAGTGCCTATTGCCCGTGGGTGTCAAGCGCTGTTCTCATTTGATATGCATGATCTCATTTAATTCTTGCAACGACCTCATGAAATGAGTGCTGCCATTATCCCATTTCAAAGATGAGCATTTGGTGTTGCCTCCCGGGTGTGGAAGAGAGCAGTAGCACTGGTTAAGCTACAGGACAGTGAGACCCACTGACAGGTCAGGGCCATGGAGTACAGTGTTGACAGCTTTGTCCAGGTCCCACTGTATGGGTCCAGGTGACAGAGCTCAGAGGTCCTGAATAAACCCAGGGCAGCCCTCTCCTTGGGAGAGGTCACTGTGGCTGTCTCTTCTTGGTCCAAGTCCCAAATGTCCAATACCTCCTGGCCAGTGAGTTTCCTCTTGGGCGAAGCCCTTCTGTTTGGCCCTTGATTGTATAGAAGAGTCTGGGAGGAGATTCTGGGAGTCATCCAGGGCCTGTCTGGGAGGGGCGGGTGGATCTCTTCAAAGTCCACATTCTGTTTCTGCAGCTTGCTTCCAGCATCCCTGGGGGATTAGGAATGCGTCCACCACAACAGCTTCTTGCTGAGACTGTGCCAGAGCTAGCTCTTCTCCCTGTTCACCCAGTGGGCTCAGTTCAGAGGTGGGGGGCCTCCCTGCTAGGAGGAAGGGAGGCACAGATAAACATGTGGTCTTCCAATGACAGTTGGCCCTATTGGTCAGGTAAATATGGCAATATCCTTTAACCCTCATTTGAGCCACCTGTCATCTTTGTATTTGTTCCGGGTTCCTCTGATGTGTGTTGGGCCTAAGTGTTTATAACTGGTGTCAGCAGCAGAGAGAAGGTGAGAGCCAAGCTTACTGAGGAAAGCTGAGTTGTGTGAGATGTCCCCAAATCAGGCACAAGATCCTCACCAAGAAGACCCTTCCATATATCCAGAACTATGCTGCTTCCCTGTGTACTTGATACTGAGACCCTCCATCTTCAGAAATGTCCTGAAGTGCAGTTCAACATCAAACCTAAGGATCTTCCCTTCAATGTGTCCGTGTTCTGTCTCCAACTTAAAAGTAGATGGATTTAGCGAAAGGCTGATTTGGAGACTCTACTGTGATTGCTATTGGGCACCTGGTTACCAAAGTCTTTCTAGATGTAATTACATAATCTCTTAGTATGCCCAGCAATGATATGTAGGGTAAAGTTTAAATCCAGTTTAATGGACTATCTACTTAGGTGCTTTTGTTAAGAGAATGTTTTTGATCCTAACCTAAGCCACTTTAAAAAAAAAAATGCTTGAAGGCTTTATTCCTGAACTAAAACAAAACAAAACAAAACAGACCCAAAATGACAACAACAAATAAGCAAAAAAACCTGTTCAAGTGGGGTGGCTCAGGTGTTTTTAAATCTTGGAGCTGTGTCTCTCTCAAATCGTGTTTCCCAGCACACACATAACTGTGATCTACCAGGGGTGGCTTGGCACTCCATTTTTTTTTTTTTTCTGCAGGGTCACATAGGATGCAAGTGACCTGCAAATATTATCCTAGGATTTGTAGAGAGAATGTCAGCTCAGGTTAAGGAGTGGCTGTGTACTGGGGGAAAGGCAGCCCTTTCTCAGGGATAAATTAATAGCCTGTGGGGTGAGCCCACCTTTATGGTAATACATGCCATCTGGCATGGGGGCTTAGGTGGCAGGCATCAGGAACCACTGGCCTTGCACAGTGACCTTGTGAATTAAGTTTCCCCCGTAAACCTTGTGCCCCTCTTTCAGGAATTCTACCAGGTCCTTCCCCAAACCCTTTCCCCTTTAGAATATTGGGCAAATTCCAGTCACTATTAGAAATGGAAGACACATGGCCACAAATTCTGGGTGGAACCCAGCTCCTTGATTACATCTGGACCAGAGAGGCATGGGCATGCCCAGTGTCCTCATGTGGTCCTCACCCTGCGTCACCAGCTGTGTAAGGGGACCGTGTCTTCCTTTACCTTGCCATACAGCATCGAGGACCGGGGAAACCCAGGGTCATGTGCAGCCCAGAGTGTAGACGTGGAAGTTCCATTTCGAGTCTGGGGTTTCTCCAAGGGAGGTCCTATGGGGTCAGGGTGGCTGTGTCTTCCATTGTGCCCCTTCAGGCTCTTGAGTACAAATCTCCTGGTGATCATTTAAATGAACATTTCCTGGTAGTGTTAGCTTTGGGATGGACAGCCTTACAGGAACCCAGAGCTGTTGAAAGTTCTCTGGAAGAACAGTGATGCTGACTCCTCCATCCTGTCTCATTCCAAAGAAACTTTTCTGGAGTCAGGGAGCGTAGGACCAGGGAGTAGATTACAGGCTGATTTCAGAATTGCTGAAGGAAAGCGTTTCAAGGGTAGGCCTCAGACCTAGAGGCATATGGGTCTGGGTTGTGGCCTGGGAATCTTCATTTCCCACAAGCTCCTTTGGCAATGCAGAAGGGCCCAGGATTATATAACACTGAACCTATATTTTGGCAGGTGGACCCCAGAAGGCTGGATTCTGGTATTTTTTTTCTTTTTCAGTTACAGGACTCTGGGTCAAATGTTTTGAGTTCCTGGATCTCAATTTTCTTACCAATAAGAAGAGAAATTAGATCTATATCATTCCTAAGAGTCTGTCCAGTTCTGAGGTTTCTAGTACATTAAAAACGATCTGCATTTCAGGCCTGGTAAATTACATTTGCCCCTGAAGGGGGCCTGGATAAGAGGGAGAATCTACAACCAGAGAGTGTGGGCAAGACCAAGGTTATAAAGGTGGTCTCCGTGAGAGCATCATTTGTATTTATTGAAAATTGTTCATCTTAATAACCCTGGATGCTTCCTGGATTAAAAAAAAAGATCATAATCTTCTGTAAATTATGAATACCTTGAAATTCACGAATTCTCTCACTTTGTGATTGGCAACATTAAATGGCAACAGCTCATTTAAATAAGCAACATCTGGACATTATTATTTTTAGGGATTTTTTTCATCTGTTGATTTAGAAATCTGGGGCCCTTATGAATCTTGCATGAATATTCTTTTATATTCACATCTACCATCAAGACACAAAGAAATAGCCAAAAAACATCGTCCAGTGATTCTTTGATGCAATGCATGTGTTTTTTTAAACAACAAATCCATTGTGAATGAGAGAAGATATAAAATAGGCTGCCTGTGAGTGTAGGTGGAGGGAGAAGCTTGATCTTCTAAGAGCCAGAATAACTGACAATTCAAAGCCACAGTAGAGAGGAAGCTCTGATTTTATATATAATAATATAACATTTTAAAATAACAATATAATTTTGGACTGATGATATCAGAATATGGTATTCACTATTTCTCAGAATAATCCAATTTAGAACAATGTATTCTGAGCAGGTTTGGTAAAAATAGAAGATCTATCATCCCATGGTATAAGATAATGCATTAATTTTTATGTGTGAGTTATGAAGATGTACAACTCGGTTAAGAGTTAGGATAAACATAATATTCCTTAATTAATCCATTATGCCATGGTACACATGTGCCATTTTTATTACCTTAAAAATGAAAAATGTCAAAAAAAGGAAATTGCTGCTTTTTTATATCAAAAAAGCCTTTTTTTGAAAAATCATAAAATGTCTAATCTAATTCACCATATAATACTAATGAGCTTAACAAGCCATCTCAATGCACAGTTTAGGATAAAAGGTCATCAGTTTCTGGCAGTCAAATTCCTGTACTTTTCAGACGAGGCAAAACCTCTCAGCACCAAATATCGGAAATGGCATTTGTGATTAGAAGCGTTATTAATAGCTATTTGTTATTAACATAGCGGAGCCGTTTTAGAAATTTATATTCTACTCTCCTTGCATTTTCTAAATCTTATGGTTACAGATGCCAAGATCATTTGTGGACTTTGGGCAGATCTTTCCCCGGGAATCTGCTTAACTTTTTGCCCATCTCTGTTCTGGGTGATGTTGAATAGGGAACACACACACACACACACACACACACTCACACACATGCATGCACATGCACACACATGGTACTTTCTGTTTGACACCCCTTTAATTTCCTCCAATAGCTCTGAGTCCCTTACACTTATTTCCTGGCGACTGTCTGATTTCCGAGCAGCGTTCCTGTCTTCCCTATGTGTCAGTGTCATCTGCCCGCTTTCTTTTGTCTCGTCATAGAACAGGCCATTTGCAGGCACACTGCCGGCACCTTCGGCAATGGTACACACGGCGGCTTCAGCCAGCCTTGTTATGGAAAAGAATGGCCCGGTGGGTTGAGGGAATGGCCAACGGCGGACTAGAATCACGAAGCTGAAAGTAATATTGCCGACTGGAGGTCATTTTTCCCAACTGAGGGGCAATAGTTTGCCACTATAAACTGCACATTGCAGTCAGTATATGTTTTATTAAACCATTTAAGGAACTTGGGAGCCATTTCATTTAAACTTCCTGCTTGATGTAGCTCAGGGCAGAGCCCAGAGCAGCTTACAAAAGAGGCCTAGAGTAATTTGCAGAAGAAATACCCTGCACGCCCAGCAGGATGCACCGCAACTGGGGGAGCCTGGCCCCGGCCTGGACCCAGTGCATAGAGAACTCAATGCTTGAGCACACGGCGCCTGTGCCTGGGTGCGCATGCGTGTGTGGGTTCTAGTCCCAGCTCTGCCACTAACTAGCTCTGTAACCTTGGTCTAATCTCTTAGCCTCTCTAGGACCAGTTCCTGTTGCTGGGAAAGGAGGAGATGTTGGATTTGATGCAAGAGGCAGCTCAGGGATTCTATGAAATGCTGGGTCATCAGAGGGTCACCCCTGAAACTGGGGTTCTGGACCCTCATTGGGTCCTGGCCATCACAGTGGAAGAAAGTCAGCCTTTGTTTTTGCCCTGCCGGAGAAGTCCTCCGTTTTGACGGGCCTGGGGGACCGCGACCATGCAGGTCCCATGTTAAATGTGCTGGTTTTGGCAAAGAGCAGGGCAAACAGAAGCAGCAACTTAGTTCTCACATTACACAAAACAACAACAGCAAAAAGCTCTTTGAATGATGCTTTTTTGTCCAAGGAGGTAAGAGATGAGGCAAGTGCTATGTTGGCTCAGAGCACTGGGTGCCAAGGACCACCCTGGCTGTGGTTTGCAGATCTGCTCACTTCTGTCTCTGAAACTCAGTCATACTCTCTGCAGAATGGGGTAGTGGTGGTGACCTTGCTGTTTCCTGTCCTCCTACCAGGGATGTGCCTTGTAAGCTGGAACGTCCTGTAGACGCCATGGATTAATCATTATGGATAACTTTATGATTATAATTTAGCTTCTGAGTTTCCCCTGAATTGATGCCTGTGAATTCTGTGTTCAGTTTGCTCCTGTGAATAAAGGAATGATGAGGTGAGACGTACTTTATCTTTAAGAGTAATGAATAGAATGAAATCAGGCATTTTTGCGTTCTCAGCCCTAACTGGTGGTCTTTAGTAGGTGGCCTTAATTCTACAAAGTTATATAACCAAATCTTTTGTCTAATTGGTAACTATATTTAGGAGGTAGAGAAATATATGAGCTATTCGTTTCGATTAAATTTTTTATTATGCACTCTGCATTTGGATTGACAACTATTAATATTAAAGAGCTTGGCCAAATTGAAATTTGTATTGCTGGAGAGACTTAAATATAATGTATGATGCTGGGGGAAAAAAAAAAGCCCAGGGAATATGGGAATTACCAGGTTGGGTGCAGACAGGTCTCTGCCTAGTGCTGATGTGTGCTGAGTCTAAGCAGCCCTCTACATGCTTAGGAGAGATGTGTCAGGGGCTCTGCAAATCCAGTGTCAAGGTTCCAGGAAATGAGATACTTTCATGGAGATGATGCTAAATAAAGATGTAGAGCACGTTTTAGCACATTATACAAATAATTTTTTATAATAACTGTTTGTATACAATATTTTTTCCCAGCACTAATAAGAAGGTTTGAGGGTAAGGCAGAGAACGTCATTCTAAAATAAGATTCATGTATCACCAGTATATCCTAATGATGAAGAAGAGGGAGTCCATTTTTCACCCCCAAGCAGATTGTACTGCTGTTCTGCAAGTCCTCAGGAGCTTGAAGGCCCCATGCGTCCCTTAGGAGAGAGGACTCAGCTCGTGGCCATGTGGAGCATGTTCTAGGAGCAGATCAGAGTTTGGCCAGGGGACTTGGACCTGTGAGGTTCTTTTGTCGTTGGGGCTCTGTCCCTTCTGTCTGTGGTATTGCCACATCCAGGGTCCTGTAGGAATTGCACAAAGACCTGGGGGTTCTTCAAACAGGACAGGTGAGATGTCTGAGTCCTCACAGACTCGTGAGATTGATCTGTCCTCAGGCTGGTCTTTGCTTCCCTCCCCGGTTCCCAAGGACAGGGCCATGCCCCTCTCTCCCTCCCCTTGTCCAGTGCCTGTACATAGAGTGTACTCAGTGTGTCCCAAGTGGATCCCTTAGATCTAGTTCACTGGATCTGACTAGCAGAGGAGGGAAAAGGGATAATTTCACACTTGGTTCTATAGTTACTTAGTTGATTCCTTTTCCCTCTGACTGAACTCTCAGCTCTCTGGAGGCGGGCATTTTTCTTTGTGCTATCTGTGATTTTTATGTAATTTGCCCCCATATTGGGAACTGAAATATGAAGGTAGGAAAATCTTCTTGAGTAGGAATGCTCAAAGAATTGGTGGTCTGGGTCAGTGGATTTGATGGACACTAAGGTTTTCACCAGCAAACACTTTTGGTTCTGGATGCTTTGGTTAAGTGTCATTTTAAAGTATTTAGGAGCCTCCAGTTGATGATGGCTTTTCTGAATATCCCAGGTCTCCTGGAATGGGGACGGGGTATGCTATTTGGTATCCCTACTGCTGTCAAGCCTGCTTCAGTGCCCAGATGTGACCCTGTGCTCCTGGAAGGTAGGGCCTGTCCTCGTGTGGTTCCTCCCTCACTGGTTGGCTCAGTGGCTGGCACACCTGTGCCCGTGACAGGTTTGTGTGATACAGAGACAGGGCCAGGCCTGGAGATGCAGGGCAGAGGCAGGTGGCTGACTGCAGGCACACATACCCCAGGAGAGCCTGCAGCAGGTGTTTATTTTCTCTAAGTGTCTGTGGCCAGCTAGGCTCATGGCTTCTCTGGGGAGCAGATAGTCTAGGGGTTGGCTATAAAAAGATAGTCCAGTCACCTGTTTACTTTATGACCCTTTTATTAGCAGGGTTAGAAGACATTGTTGGTGCCTCTCAGTTCACACAGCCACTGGCTCCTATAGCCTGATGGATTCTTGATGCCCGCACAGATGACTGTGCCCGGGGGCTATCTCTCCTCCCAGGGGTACTGACTGCAATAGGGACAGGCCAGAAGTGCTAGGGAGTTAGTGCCTCCAGAGCAGCCGTCACTCAATGGCAGGACGAGAACTGATGGTAGACCATCAGCTTCTTCTCCCACTGGGCAGACGGCACGGGGCTGGGCCCTATTCAGGTCTCAGAGCACCCCTGCAGGATTGAGGCCCAGGTGCCCTTTGTCTAGAGACTGCTTAGCCCCCTCTGCACTGGCTCCTTTCTCTCCCCACTTCACTTTTTCACAAGCCTACTGGCTTCTCCTGTGCTGACTTCCTACACAAACCCCTGCATTTGCCCCTTTTCTCAGGGCCTTCTCTGGGGAAACGTGGCTTGAACCCGGGGGTTGGCCTGTAAAACCTGATGAATGCTTTTCATGCTTTGTCCACTTATGCGTTCTTCATTGGAGCCTTCTAGAAGCCCTCGACAGGAGGAAACCAAAGTTGTTGCCCCATTCCACAGGTGGGAAGGCTGAGGCCCAGGGAACTTGTAGGGCCAGGATCTGATTTGTTCCCGGTCTCCTGCCCATCTCACTTTGCTGATTCAACAAGGGGGAACCTGGTTGGTGGGCTCCAGGTCATCTCCTGTTGCTTGTGCCCAGAAAGGGGGAGGTGGAGTGAATTCCCTGACTTAGAGATGGCTATGGAGGCAGTTGGGGTTGACAGTGTGGAGACCTGGTTGGGTCCACAAAGTGGTGCTTTGCTACTGTTGAGAATAACAGCAGTAGGGTGAAAGGGCTGTGTGGCACCTTAGAGAGGACGCCAGGCCAGGGCTGGCAGGGCTTTGGCATGTGGATCAGCCAGACTTCATCTCTGAGCATGCTCCTTGCACTGTCTTTCACCCTTAGGGAGAAAATGATGGAGAGTGGAGAGGGGCACATTCTCATGATGGTGCTGGAGGGACGTTCCAGGGCCAAAGGCATGCTTGTATCTATCTGCCTGGGAGTTTGCAAGGATGCCTCCAGCAGAGGAGGGCTATCTGCATGCAGAGGGACTCCTGGATGTCCTTCTACCGCTGGGTTGAGGAGACTGCTTGGGGGAAACAGACATCTCTCCTCCCAACCTATTTGTTCCTCTGAGACTCTGAGCACTTTCAAGTGAGAGCCTAAGAAAGCAGCAGCCCAGAAAAGATTGGGAGGTCTGAGGCCTGAAGGCAGAGGCTGAGGGTCTTGCTTCTCATTGGTTCCAAGACCCAAGGTCCTATTTCCTCTGGGCTTTGGTTCCCCAAGTGTTCTCTGGATAGTGTGTGCTCCCCAATGAGGTCAGGGCAGGTGAGGAAGCCTATAGGGGGCATGAAGCAGGGGAGCACCTGCCAGGGAGGGACTTCCACAGGGCCAAGAGAGAGAGTGTGAAAGGATCCCTGGGGAAGGAGGGAGGTTGGTGTCCTTACCTGACCCGTTCAGGGCCCATTCTTGATTGCCCTGTGTTTCCCCATTTAAACAAATCAAGGAAATAAAACATGCTCATTTCACTGGGTATGGGGAAGGGGTAGCGAGTCCCCCGTTGGATGAGCAGAGTGATTAGTGAGTGGAGGTGTGATGTGGCCTGGAACGGCTGGGGGAGATTCCAGGTAGGCTCTGCAGTCCGTGTTTTAGGCATCTCAGATGTACCCTGTGCCTCACACCCCAATCCCATCATCAGGAAGCTGCAGGTGTATTTTCTCTGCTTTGCTCTAGCACTCACAGTGGAGGTCAAAGGCAGCGGTACTTGGGCCTTGTGGTGGTAGGGGGGCCCCAGCCCTGTATTCTGCTACCAAGTTTGGGTCCATTTGGTGGCCCAAGGCCTGGGGCTATGGGTTGGGGTTTGGGGTTCAGGAACTCACCTTCTGGCAGCTGGAGGAGTCTTCGCAGCAGGCCTGGGTCTGTGACCAAGACTTCGATCTGGGGCCATCTGTCCTGACCTCTTGATGACGTGAGGCAGCAGGGGCCAGGCAAGTGAAGAAGGGCCTATGCCATCAAGCACCCATCCCTCCCTTGGTCCACCCTCAGCTCTGCAACTGGGTGAGGCCCAGAGTGGGACCTCTGGATCTACTTAGTGATTTGATTTGACAGAGGGTCACGTCGGTTTTTTTCTCTCCAAATTTTAATATCAGATTCATTTATTATGCTGACTGCAACTGACAAATGCTCACATTATTCACCCATTTATTCATTTGCTCATGAAATCTGTGTTGAGTAATTGTTTTGCCTTATTGGCAGTTTTAATTCTATATTCTTTTTTTTCCCAAAAGGTCAGTGGCTTGCTAGCTGACCAGGCCAGCATGAGCATTCCCCGGAGAGATGCTCATTTACACTGGTCAGACTTCAGCTTTGAGTTTCTCTCTTCTCTGCTTGTCTTGGATCAATACCTTGGAATTCCCAGGACACAGTGGGGGATCTTGTCTTTCTGTCATCCTCTTACCTGGCTCCATGTCTGAGTCATCTTATCCTTCAGTGAGATTATTCTCTGTACCTTCCTTGTTAATTTCAAACGGAGATCTAATGGCATGCATATAAAAATGGATATGTGTGTGTCTTGGGTTTATTAGACTTTTACCTCTAACAATTTTTGTTAGAAGGAACCACATTGTCAATGGATCTCAGCATGGGGCCTGCCGAGTTTAAAACATGTATGGGTTTGCTCCTGGCCTTTGCCTAAAAGTACATGAGATCCAAAGTTCAGCTGTAGCCTATGATTTTGATTTGGGACACTGAAAAATTAGTTATGAGTTTGCTTTAGGAAGAGGACGGAAATGCTCTGGGAATCTAGTTCAGTAAAGTTACTTCTGAGCTGAAACGTTCGAAGCGTGGAGATCTATAGTCTAGCGTGTTATTTTATGGTAACTTTTTCTATGCAGCTGTGTTTGCTGCAGAAACTCACATTTCTGTATGGAAGAGTGAATGAAATATGAATGTGCTTTTTACAATTTAGTACTTTTAATAAAGGATTTGTGAGCAAAAAGCTTAAGTACAAGAACCACAAAACATATAGATAAAAATATAACCATAATCACACATCAAACCCAAGAAAATTCATTACATAGAGAACATCAGTAATTGAGAGAAGTTGAGAGAACTGACAGAAAAATAATATATATCCTCAGAATTCCAAAGGCATGAATCCTTTTAGCTAGGATCAGGGCTTCTGAGTTCTCTAGGGTGGGTGTTTTATTACAGCGGATGCTTTACTTAGAAGGATGTAATTTATTATCATTGAATTCGCATGGCAACATGAATTTGGATTTGAGTTTCTGGGAGAAGTTTACAATTAGTCCCCTCATATATATTTATAGCTTTGAAAAACACTTGATGTTAAAATAACTTAAATACCTTCCCTTTTTTTGGCTGATCTGTGAAATATTGTTTTTTTTTTTTTTTTTTAAAACAAAATCTAGCCACCGCTAAGTGAAGCCTAGCTATTGTGTTTGGGGGCACCTGATTACATAGGTGGCATTCCCATGGCCAAAGGGCATGTGCAAATAGATACAGCCACTCTGTGCCCTCAGGTACCTTGGTTTTACTTAACGGATACTTTTGATTTTTCTAGCTTTTCATTGCTGCCTCCTTAGAAACTTGGTTGGGATTTCAGAGAAAACTCAGCGATACCTCTAACGGTTACTTAGGACAGTTCTCCGTGCTTTGCTATGGTCACAGCTGCCGTGTCCACTGAGGGTCACACCCACTCATTCAACCGGGAGCCCCCTTCTTCTACAATCCTTTGTTGCTTTCTAACTGGTAGGAATTGTCAGTGGGCCGTGATCGCTATCGTTTTTCTTTTTCTATTAGAATACAGTAAGAACTT
Source organism: Marmota flaviventris (assembly GCF_047511675.1). Taxonomy (NCBI): domain Eukaryota; kingdom Metazoa; phylum Chordata; class Mammalia; order Rodentia; family Sciuridae; genus Marmota; species Marmota flaviventris. The sequence goes on along the minus strand of NC_092515.1, from coordinate 21,677,536 downwards.
GATTATGTGTTTCAGTATTTCTCAGCCTGACCCACAAGTAAAGCCAGTGACAATGATTTAGTTATTGGCTTGTGTTTATTGCCGATGCAATGAGGTTGCGGTGTCTGACATTTTCTTCTCACTATGTTGAAGCTTTTAGCGAGTTGCTCTTCTTACCCAGCAAGCCGCGTAACTTGGCCTCTCTTTGCAGATGGGTTACACATTCCTTTAACACTGGCATGCTCCCCTAACCTCCTTGGGTGGCTTTCGATGACTTAAACACAGTAATTGGCATGGAGGTCTGAAGCTTTATTTTATGATATTAAATCATTCTTTTCTGGAAACAGAACTCTGCAAAGTATACCATTCATTATGTGGAGGCCTATATTAACATGGGCTCTGGCTGATGGATGGTGACATCCTGGAGAACTTCTGCAGCACATGTCAAGGGAGGTGCCAACTCTCACCTATGGAGGTGGGTGTCAAAACCAGAACAAAATCCAGGAGTTCACCTGCCATGTCTCAGGGATTGAGGGGATAGGGTTTTCCTCCGCATTGGCATGGTGCCTAAAAGGTAGCACGCCCCTAAAAATACTTAAAATGTGGACTGAGATGAACTTGATTGCTGTGGCATTATTTTAGGGGGACTTGGCGATCTCTCCGTGTAATCTTGTGAATATTTTTTTTTCACGTGACCCATGATTTTCTTGAAACAAAGAGGATTATCAGTCATAAGTTCTGAAGACTGAAACGGGGTGGGAGAAAGGTTTAGAAAGAGAAGATTTTTTTAAAGGACTTACAGAGCTGGCACTCAACTCCAGCTGGGGAGGAATTCTTTAGTTGGGCACCATCTTGGTTGCCTTGCTCCACAGCAGGGAGGATTGGAACTCTCCAGGTGCTCAGAGTCCTCATCTGTTCAATCACAACTGGTTCCTGCAGCCCCTGGTCAGCTACTGGAGGGAGTCAGGACCTGGAAGGAAAGCCTGTGAGAGTTGTCTGAGGCTCCTAGGTTCATGGGTTTGATCTTCTCTGGACAGTTTGGGAACTACAAGCCACTCAAAGTCATTCTGTGGTCATAGCTGAGCTAAGACCACAGAGTGACTTTGAGTGACTTATAGTGAAGACCAGGGCAGATGGCTCTCCCTTGGCTCCCAGCAGCCTGTCCCCTGGGTGGCTTGGTTCCATTCCATGTTCCCATGCAGAGCACCATGATATTCTGGGAGAGTGCTGTGGGATTGGTCTTTGTTGACGAGGCCAGCTTGGAGAGCAGGGTACTGAGAGTCCCTTCAACTGAATTACACTGGGATCTACTGCAGTACCTTTCAACTCTTCCCTCTCACTTGCTTTCTCCAGCCTTGCAAAATCTCTGAACAGTGCTGAGAACTGGAGTCCTCACACAAGTGTAAGAATTTCCCCCTCCAATGCAGGGATAAAGTTTTTTTTTTTTTTTTTTTTTAAGATATCCATCAGGCACAAAAGGAAAAATATAAAGGAAATCAAAACAAACAAAAATCACATGACAGTGCCGAGGTTGAAGAAGTAGCCCACGAAATGAGCTAACTTAAGGAGAGTTTGGTCTCTTCGATGATTACTTTTCAAGTTGCTTCTCATGAACACATTTTTTTTTTTTAAGCAGAAATGGGGGAAAGAAAAGGAGGAAAACCTAAACTTCTGGGAAGGTTGAAAGAGATGCTGGTTATCTAACTGGTATCAAGTGGGCGAGTGTGGAGTGGCTTCGGTGTCTAAAAATCATTCTGTTAGTATGTAGGTCACATTACTGTACTGTCTGGTTATTGGACGTTGCCTTAGATAACTGTTTGTGGAGTATTAAATGGTTTTGCTGCCTCAGCACCCTTTTTAACTGGTATTTTTCACACAGTTGTGCTGCTGAAAAGGCGCAGTGCCGCAGCAGAAATCAATTTATCTTTCCCTCTGCTACTTGTGTATTGTGAGTTCTTGTAGTGTTTTACCATTTGATTAATTGATATTCTTTGTGTTGGATATCATTTGTAACGCTGCTGTCCAACTCCGGGTGCCTTAAAAACTTTCATAAGAACACTACATTATTTATGTGAGACCTCCTCATGACAAAGTACAATAGTGAGATGCCGAGAGAAAAATTAGATCAAAATGCTCTTGGCTTATAAGTTTATTAAGGGCGGAACAGTGTTCCCATTCACGTCTCTAGTCCTTTCTGACTCCGCGTCGCACGGTGGCTTTGACAGGCTTTGCTCCAAAAAGTTGGGCATTGAAAGTTTTTCCTTCCTTGGCCTTTTTTATGGGCCATCCTCCTGGGGTGTGTGTGGGGGGTTCCTAGTTCCCCCTTGGATGGGAAAAGCAAATTCAGGAGAGGCAGGAAGGAGTGGGAAGATCAGGCGAGGCGCTGAATTCAGAGACTGCACCCTCTGAACCCCAGAGAGACTGGGGAGTAGAAGACATCTCCATCTCCATCTCCATAGGTCTTTCCCAGGGCCCTGCCGGAAAGCCGGAAGCTTTTAAAATAAACGTGTTTGTATGCATTTCACACGGCGCGGGTCTTTCCGTGGGTATTATTAATATCTATTTTTAGAGCGAAGAATGTGGCAGATGAAGGTACTCAAGCCCCGCGTTATAAAAACAGAACAATACTGTTGCTTCCCCGTTTCATTAGAAAGTTTCTTTGACCCTGCGGTTTATTTCCAAACATTCAAGTTATTTGTTCTGGTTGTATTCTTAAACAGGGGTTGTTTTTCTCCCTTTCAGAAAATGAGCACAGATGGTGATGGAGTTTTCAAGTACTGACATCCCTGCTCGAGAAAGCATTCCCACCTTCTTTGTGCTGAACAAGTCAGGCAAGCTAACACGATGATGCGATCATCGGTTTCATGCAGACATGCAGAATTGATTGACAGGGGAAAATTTAACATAAACCACACATTCTTTCAGTGCCTTCAATTTCTTAATGATGTTTATTTGTTGGATATTAGCAGCGGCAGGAATTTCATTTAAGGCGAAAAGCGGGGTGGGGGGGGGGAGAGGAGAAGACAGAGTAAGGGGAGAGAACTTGTTCCAGGCAAGCAGGTTTAAGAGGAAATTTACTGCTCTGGTAGAGTCTCCATCAAAACAATTTGTAACCGCTCCTCGGAGCCAGCTCCGGAGCTGAGGCTGTCAGCGGCTAACTAGCCATTCTCAGACCATTGCTTCTGTTTGCGTGACTAAATACAGACAATTAAAGCCGAGCACTTTCATTCTCTATGAACTCATTGTTATCCAGGGTTCAAGTACTTGGATAATGGGCCACAGGGAGACGGGCGGATCATGATGGGCAGTGGCAGAGGGCTACTTGCTGAAGCCCATTCCTCATTATCTGCTGCATGCTCTCCACCGTGACGGAGGGCTTCAGGTTGTCCTCCTTCCCTGTGGGTTTTGGTCAAGATGGGCCAAGGAGATCCCATCTCCCAGACCCCTGACCTGATGCTTGGGTCCTAAGAGGAGTCTTTGCTTCTTGGGTCCTGGCAATGACAGGCGTAGGGACCTCCTTTGGAGCACCAATGGTGAATCACTAAGGGCGGTGACTGGCCCTGCTCACTGCCCCAGTCACCATCTGCGTCACCAGGAGCCTCTCAGGGATTTCTGAGGCTATGTTCATCTCTCCTGATGCTCTGGGCTGGAGTGGAGGACACCAGAATCCCATCAGTTCCTGAGCTCCCCAGGGCCATGGTCTTTCATGCTGAGAGTCAGTTATAAGACCCTGCACCCTAAAGAGTTAGGGCTTCCTCCCTGCAACCCTGAATGCAGTGCAGATAACAAAACCCACAAAGCCATGGTGCAAGCTATGCTAGGGTCTTAACGATATTTAGTAGTTTTTCCCAAAGCATCATATTTTTTTCCCAAATATTTTTCCTCAATTTTTGATGCTGCGCTCTTCCTATGCCCCTAAACAGCTGCTCCCTGCTCAGTGGATAATCACCCTTAATTTACTCGCCCTTCAGTTCTCTCCCCCCACCTTTGGTGATATCCATTCCATGCCTTCCTATTATTTATTTAATACTTTCTTAAATGCAATTTTCATCTACTTTCTCCCCTTCCCTGCCCCTCTTCCCCAACCCTAGTTAGCCCTGTCCTGCTGTAACTCTGAGATCCTGGGATTGAAGGGTTCATTAAGTTTCTCCTGAGTCACTTGGAAGTAAACGCATGGCTGGGGCAGGTGCTGGGCTTCTGAACACCTGGGTGCCCTTTGCATTTGTCATTGTGCAAGAGGAGAACGGGGATACCTGAGAGAGGATGCCTCTAAGAGAGGTGCATGGGGCACTGACCACAGGAGGGGTCTGTGGGCACACAGGGTAGGCAGCAGCAGCAGGTAGAAGAGAGAGGGGTCCTGCAGAGAGAGCTTGACTCTGAGGATGAAAAAGAGGCCTTGATTCCTCAGTTCCTTTTCTCCAACCTTCCCTTCTCTTCCACAGAGCTTTCCATGCCCTGCAGTCAGACTTCCAAACGCCCCCACAGAATAACCTGGTTTTATCTCGAATGCCCTTATGCTCTTAGGCAGTCCCCCTCCCTTGCTGGGACTCAGTTTCTTCTTTTACAAAATGGGGACAGTACCATTCTCCTCTGCGCTTTTCCAGGCTGGGGCTTTTCAGTCCCTAGATATAATAGGGATGCCTTCTGGATCCTGTTGGAAGCAAGCCCAGAGCAGAGCCTGCCAAGGGCCATCCCTAGCTCTCAGGGAAGGCTCAGCAGGGTCACAAAGCTGTAGCAGGTACAGAGCCCCAGAAGCTAACAGGGACCGTGTCCTAGGGCAGTGACACCGTTTCTGCAGCTCAGATGGAGGCTGAGCAGACCTGAACCCAGAGAGAAGTTTGCTTCCAGGTAGTTTCTGGTCAACCCTCCTCTGAGCTGCCCCCACTTGGGGCCCCTGATGGTTCCAGATAACTTTAAATAAGTAAAAACATCTCTCAGAGTCCACTAGGAGCAACTGGCCTCTGCTCAGGAACCCTTTACTGTCTCTCTTCCTCCATGTTCTGCCTGGGCCAGCGTAGGCTGGGACTCAGAGCCTGGCCACAAGTGACCCTGTTTCCCAGGAGTCTTGGGAAATCCTGCCCATTACACACCCTTCAGAGATGACCCCTTCCCTGAGCCAGGGTCCAAGCTCTGCTCCCTCAACAAAACTCTTCCGCTCACCCCATGGCTTCTCCAGGTGTCCAACTGTCCCAGCTGTCCCTGTCCAACTAGGAGCCTATAAGGACTTGGCCTATGACAGGAATGAAGGTATCATGGTCTGCAGGGTGCCTGGGGAGCCTGGGCTCAGGCCTCTTGAGGCTGATGTGTCTTAGGTAAATGTGGCCCTCCTTTAAGGAAAAGTAGTGCATGGAATTTGAGTTTCCTCATGGGGCCTGATAAAGACCTCAGAGGCCCAAACTCTGAGAGGAGAGGCCCTTTTCCTTGCTCCCCGGTGGGTGCACCTGGGAGTGTGCATGTTGCCCAGTGGTAACTTAGTAGGACAGCACCCAGAAAAGGCCTGGAGTCACCCTGGTGATGCTCCTTTGGGACTGTCAACCCTGATTTTTTGCTCTCGGAGTTCTCATTTTGTGGGTGACTCTACCTTGCGGGTGTCCTAAGCACATGCTCACTTTGTCTATTGAGGGTTCACACTGTCTTCTGGGCTGCAAGCTGATGGCTGGTCCTGCCCACCTGCTGTGTAGAGGATATTAGAATGAAGGGCTTGGGGACCCTGTCCTTCTGTGGAAGGGTGGCAGTGTCAAGCTGAAGGGGCACTGTGGTGTCCTGGTGGCATGGAGTGGCAGGAATGATTGTGGACCACATGACCTGGGGCCATGGGCAGAGGCTGTGGTGCTCATGGGGGTCCCCAGGTTGTGGCTGCAGGGACACTCTCCCTGGTTGGGATGGTTCTGTTGTGGATCAACTGTAACTTTCAGGTCTCTCCTGCCAGGTGCCAGGAACCTTGAGGGTCCGTTGTTCAGGAGGACTTTTTCTCTGCTGTCCTCTCCTCTTGCTGCATGGCCTGGGGAAAGAGCCGTGCTAGAGAAACTAGCAGGCAGGGGCCAGCCCAGTGCAGCTGGGTGGCAGAGCGCAGCATCAGGCTCACGTTGTGGGGATACCTTTTAATTCTGAGCCCAGTAGCTTTCCCGTGGGGAGCTTGCCTGCCAGGCTGAGGCAGAAGCTCTAACGTGGCTCTCTGGGCCCAGGAGGCCCCAGATTTCCTGCACTCCTGGGGACTGGGGTGAGGCCTTGCCTAAGTGATCAGCATGTCCTCTCTTGGTCTTTGATTGGACTGGACCTGGGGGAGTGAGCAGGGAGCAGGCGTAAGGTGGGCAGCCTGGTGTGTCGTAACCGTACCCAACCCCCTCATTTCTCCTAGGGTGGCTACTGATAGCTCTTGCTTATTTGTTTGCCTAGACAGATGGTCCCTGTGCTCCCTTTCCACCCTGGGAGAGGGTGGCCCACGGCCTCACGCTCCCTGATGACTCCTTACCTGGCTCTACTGGCTGACCTTGGTCTAAATGGCATGTCTCACAGGGGCCTTTCTGGCCCACCCAGGACTCCCCGTCTTGCTGTTTTATATTTCTTGTTCTGTGTGCATTTCCTCCCCTTGAGCCTTTTCCCTCTTACTGACTATTTGTCCCTCTGCCAGATTATCAGCTCCACAAGAAGGACAGGGCTTTTGTGCCTCTGTTCCCTGCTGCGTCTTTAGCACCTAGAACCTTATTCAGCTTATAATAGATGCTCAACAAAAAGATGTTGAAGGGGAAAATGAAAAGGAGTGTGTGATCCAGCACGGGTCACCCAGGACATGGGGAGAGGAGCTGTTGAGAGTGGGGGAAGGGATTCTTGTGAGCTGAAGCAGTCAGGGAAGGCTTCCTGGAAGAGGTGGGCTGGAAATGTAGATCAAAGTTTTATAAGCAGAGGGAAGAAAAGGCAGTGAGAGTGACAGTGGGCTGACATCTGCTCCTGGGCTCTTTTGGAGCTGGTTTGGGAAAGTCACTAGAAGGTCTGGAGTTTCTGTGAAGGGTTTTGGTCCTCACCTCATCTTGGAGGTACAGGGCTATTTAGAGGGGGTTTTTGTTTTAGTATAGTTGATCTTGCTTTTCCTGCTTAATTACAAAAATTCAACATGGGCACTACTAAGATTCAGACAGTACAGATGGATATCACAAGAAAACCCAAAACCCCCTTTTAACTTGTTCCTTTCTGCAGAAAAAAAAAAACCCTATTTTGAGTTTTGGTGTGCACCCTGCCAGACTGTTTATTATAGGTTGATATTGTGTATAAGGTAAATGCTCGCATAGATAAAGTCACACATATGTATTTTCTTCTGCATAGTAGGATTATATTGTATTTTGTTCTGAGACTTGCTTTTATATATCTATATATCTATATCTATCTCTATATACACACACACACACACACACACACACACACATATATATATATATATATATATATATATATATATATATATATGTATGTATATATATATGCATGTGTGTGTATATATATATTTACCCAGGGGCACTTAACCACTGAGCCATATTCCCAGCCCTTTTTCTATATTTTATTTAGAGACACAGTCTTACTGAGTTGCTTAGGGCCTCGTTAAATTGATGAGGCTGGCTTTGAACTCACAGTCCTCCTGCCTCAGCCTCATGCCCAGTTTTCCATATTTTTATTGGTGCACTATAGTCGTACATAATGGTGGGATTCGTTGTTACATATTCATACAGACAATGTAACAATGTAACCTGGCCAATATTATTTCCCAGTACTTCCTCTTTCTCTCTATTCTGCTGATCTCCCTTCAATTTTCATAACTGAGAATTTCTTTGTAAAACACTAAAAGTATTGTTTGCAGACCAAATCATCAGATGCATAGGAAGAGCACACAATTTAAAATTTCTGTATAATCATCTGTAGTGCGGTGTATTCCCATTCATGTAACCATATACCTGTAGATGAACATTAAAGCACTTTTCATTTTTTCCTTCTTCATTATACTTATATTGCTGCATACCTACAGTTGTGAACTAGTGAACTATCTGTAGGATAGACTTCTAGAAGTAGTGTTGCTGGGTCACTGGGTCTCTGTATTTAATACTTTGAGAAAAATCACCAAATTGCTCTTCAAAGTAATGTTTGTGTACAGTCTATACATGTCTACCAATATGGTATGAATAGTACTCATTTTCTAAATTCTCACCAGGGTTGAATATAATCACTATTTTAAAAGTTCGTCAATATTAAGGATGAAAACTGGTATCTTTGATTCATGTTTCTCTCATTGATAGTGCAACCAGCTACCTTTTCACACACACACACACACACACACACACACACACACACATATATATATAATATATATATATATATATATATATATATATATATATATATATATATATATATATATATATATCACCTGCTCCAATGTCTTCTATAAATTCTGGGCTAGTGTTTTCTCCCCATTTTTTCTATTTTGTTTCATTGATTTTTAAGAGCTCTTTACATATGTTGATCATTAACTCTTTGTCATACATATATATTTAAAATATTTTCTTGGATCACTCTAGAGCAAAGAAAGGACAATTAGAGGCAAGGCTTAGAAAAACTGTCCTGATGGCAATCTCAGGATTTTTGAGGTGTGGGAGACCAGGACCACAGAGATAAGGTACCAGATAGTATTCTGAATATGGGAAGGTGAGGCCTGATTATCCTTTTATATTATAAAGCATGTACCTCATTCCTCATTCCACTAGAGGCAAACCAGGTGTGTGTTGAAGACTTTTGGAAAGGTCTAGAACTGATTGGTAGGCCTTGACCTGAGTGTTGGTACAGAAAGAATAAATTATTTGCTTTTCCTGGCCTATGTGGGCTTCAGAATCCAATTCTGACTCTGGTTGTGGCTCTGCTTGACCCAGAGGGGACGCTGACATCTGCCCTGATATCACCTGGCACCTGGGAGGCAGCCCTGCTGAGCCTTGCTGGGACCTGGGGGAGCCCGAGGACCCAGAGACAAGGATGCAGCTTATGGGAAAGACAAGCAGGCCACCTTGGGCCACGCCTTGCTGGGCAGGAGATGGGTGCTGAGCAAGGCTTCACTTTGCCTCTGTATAAAGAGAGGGTTACCCCCAGATTTTAAGGTGCTCAAAGCTCTGAGAGCCTGTAGTCCAGGAACATAAAATCTAGAACAAAAATCAATATACTATTGCTAAAACTAACCACAGACACCCCACAGTGAAGACGATTACCACAGATTGAGCTCAGCCCTGTCTGGGGATCCAGCTCTCTCCTGCCCCTGAAGATGGGTATCATTGTTTACTCCGGAAACTAGGAGTAGGGGGCTTCCAGTCTGGCCTGTGGTGGCCCAGCCAGTTCCTGTCAGAGCTGAGACCCAGCCACCCCCAGGCATTGGAAGAGCCAGCCCCTCACTGGTACCTCTGAGTACCCACAGCTGGCTGGTAACATTTCTGACCACTGTCCTGGATTTACACCTCTGTGCGTATGTGGATATGGCCAGACTGGGAGTCCAGTGGCCCATGGAGTTCGGTCCTCAGCACCTTGCTTGGTCTGCAAAGGTTCTGGCAGGTTCTTGTGTTTAAACCAGCCTTCCAATAGGCTGCTGGCCACCGATCTCGTGAGAATTCTTCATTCCCGCCTGCTGGAAGTGACCTCTGACTATTGTCCCTGGAGGATTTACCTTGTAAGGGAGCGTGGAGTGAACATTCAGAATTAAGAGCAGAAAGGTAACGTTGGAAGGCATTTCATCTATTCTTCGGAGACGCCCACAAGTCTTGTTTTCCCTCCTCACCACTTAGGCAGCAATTTCTCTCCTTGTTTCTAACAGCTACCTATAGAAAACACTTGAATGCAGATCATATCTTGATGGTATTTACTAATATAAATATTTGCTTCCTAGAAGTAATGTTACACAAAATGCTTTAACGGCAGGCTAAGCGACTGAATGCTCGAGGTAAGAAACGCCACTTCTGGGGGTAGAGCTGGTGTCTAGCCAGCTCCACCGTGGGAAATGGGAATGGCAGAAGGGCCACGTGTTGATACATCTGGGCTGCTCTTTCCGAGGACATTGTGGGCACTTTCAAATGATAAACACGTCTTTGCTAGCTCCCCCCCCATACCCCTGGAGCTTAACAGAGGCGTCTCCCAGCACTCTGTGAGGTTCAACTGCATGCTTACCATGTGCCCAGAACTGTGCTATGGAATTTCAAGGAGTGATATCAAATCAGATATTGGTTGCATTTATTCCGCCTGGTATAATATCCAAGAAGAAGGAAGGAACTGAGCGAACCAAACAGGTCTGCAAAGAACCAACGAAATGTTGCAGACCAAGACTGGGGTGGGCAGATAACTTTGCCATGGAATTAGAATACTTTTAAGTGTGGGCTTATTTCAAGCAAATTTAAATAACACAAAATTCCACTAGGGCTAAAGACCCCAAAGGTCTCAGGGTTTGAGGAAATAAAATTTGAAAAGGCATTCACCTCTGACTCTGCGTAGAGCCTGCAGCATGGGGCTTTGAGGCTAAGGGGAATAATGCCATGTGCATGTGCGTGCTTTTGTGCGTGCGTGCACACCTGTGTGTTTGCATGTGTGTGCATGGGTGCACGTGTGTGCACTTGCATGTGTGCATAGCTTCTCTTTTAGGGTGACGATCATTGGATCATTGGAAAATTCCCTGCAAAATGAACCCACTGTGCTGGGTCTTTGCATCCTGTATCCATTTGAGAGTCGACTTTCTTTCTTCACCCAGGGTGACTCTGTTTTCAGATACACTGGATTTGGAGAGTGCCTTTGAGGCCGATCCTTTTATATTTGATATTATTACCATTTTTTGTTAACTGAATGGCATTGCTTTTAACAAATAAACAAGTGCTAACTGCCAACTTCTCTGGCTGGACAGCCGCGAATCGGCTTCAGCCAGTGAATAGATGACATATCAAAGAATATGTTGACTAATCCCTTCCCTGTCTGAGAGCGTTTTCCAGATCGTAGACAAATACACTGGAGGCGTTTAAAATAGAAGTCCGGGCATGGCCACAAGTGTATTCTGGGGAGTTACGGAATCCACGTGTTCTAGGCAGGTGAGTATTTATAGGCAATGCCGTGAAGTTGGGGAACGCCCGGAGACACTCTCCATCATCTGGAAGATTGTGGCAGAAACATGCTGGAATGACATTCTGCTTTTATTTATTATTTGCTACCAATGTGACTATTTTTTAATTCTTTTAAACAAATAATTTCATCGTAAAGCCTCAGACTGATTTTTTTTTTTTTTTTGCGAAATAGTTCTAGTGAGCTAATTTATTTTTCAACTTTAAAACATCAGCATTTTATAGATCGGAATTTCACAATGTGAGGATGATTGCTACGTACAATTTGCAAAATTGTGATTAGCCAGCCCTTGCTTTGAGTTAGTTCTCCCTAATTCACAAAGGCTTCCAAGAATAGTCTGCACAAAATTCAGTTTGCTAATTGCAGGGCAGATTTTTAGAGGGCAGTTTAAAGAATGAAGTCCTAAGGGTTTTATCTATATTTATATCTCTTGTTAAACCAAACTCTTATGTAAATGTTACAATCTGTAAATAACTAGCAGGGCTGCCTTCTTAAAGGCAAGATTGAGTCTCCATTTTTTGAGATTTAGCAAAATTATTAAATGGCAGAGTTGACTTAAGATGCAAGTATATTTGGAATGAGCTAATAAACATTAATCAATATCATCAGCTGTATTTGTGTGACTATTTGAGGGCTTCAATGTATGGAGACCTTCAGTTTGCAGTTGAATTTCTCACAAATTAAAAAAAAATTAAAATAAAATAAAGGCATTGCCCTTAGTGATGTTTTAGGAGAAAAAAAAATGGAGATAGCTTTGTATGCTCTTACTTTTTATAGTCGTTAATGTTTCAGGAAACCTTGCATGACTGTATACAGTCTGGATTATTTTTCATTCCTCTGCCATTGGACAGGAAAGAAATTACTGACTTCCATTAGTGTTACTGGCAATCCCCATTTTCTGACATCTGTTCCTTCCTAAACATTTTACCAACCTTGATGAAAAGTAGTTTGGTGTTAGTCGCTGACTTGAAGGAAAAAAAAAAAGAATGATAAAAAAAAATCACATTGATTAAACACCCAAAGTCATTTCCCAATAACAAGCAATGCTTAGATGGCCGCTGCACTTTATTTATTTATTTTTCTTAAATCTAGATAACTTACAGAAATTCTAATCATGTTTAATCTTTGAATTAAACTGAATTAGTGGCTTCTCATTTTAAAATAGAAGTATAGTGGACTCATTCTAGTCAATTTTAATCAGAGTCTTTGGGCTCTATTCAGAAGGAATGGTTTTGGTCTTTCTCGGAGAAATCATGTAATGCACTTCTCCTGAGCAAATTATACTTTCTCAATTCATTAAGTCTTCTTTATCCCCCAGTTCCCAGGCAAAAGCACACAGCATCCTGGGGGTCAGGACCCAATAAAGAATGAGGAACAGGAATGAGCAGCTGGTAGTAGGGGGCTGGAGTTGAGAGACAGGGTCTGGATCTGATGTCTTTGGGGACCTTAGAGTCCCCTGGGCAAAAGCCCTCTCAGGGTGACCTCAAAGATAGAACTGTGTGAGACGTACATATTTTGGGAAATTTGGTCCCAGAGAAGAATAAAACTTCACCACCCCTCCCCCATCTGGATTACCCAAATGATTTCCAGATTAATTTCCTCCATGAAATGACATTCAGATCTCTCCTCTCCTCGGCCCCCAGCAGAATCAGGGCCTTTGATTCAGTTTGTAAGCCGTGGTTGAAGACCTGTGTGCCCTGGACATGTCATTAAAGACAGAGGTATATTTCAATTAATTATAGATGTATTGAATGATGAGTGTGTGCCATGTGCTAGAAGCACAGAAAGAAGAAGATGGAGAAATGACCCTGGCCCCGGGCCTTCGTTCTAGCGGCCTGTACAAATGCAGCACACTGTTTCCTCCCCTTAGGTGTGGGTGTCCCAGGGCATCTTAGGGGGCTCTCGTCCAAGGTCACATGCAGTGTGCGGTACCTGCCCTCACCTTGGTCTGGAGTACCATCCACCTCTGCAGGCTGCAGACTGCCTCTGCCACGTCCCCTCCTCCCCCAGAGCCTGCTCTCCTGCAAATCCATGGGGCCCAAGCCCACCTCTGCAGGACCACTGCCCTCTCCATGGCTTGTGGTTCAAAATGATAAAAGAAATCTTAATGCAGTACCACAAATTCAGGAAACAGAGGACTAGGAAACAAAGCCACCCCTGTACCCCGTCATCCCCACTGGCCCAGCACAAACCAAGGACTAGCCTTTTGGTAAACTTTTGGTAAATTTTTTTATCTCCTTTTTTTTTTCATACACATTTTTCACTGTATATAATTATAATAATTGTACCCCTAATTTTAAATCCTTTCCTCAGGCATCATGTGATTTGTATTTTGCTAAAAGTTCCCATATACTTTATAGCCATCATTCTTTAATAGCTGCCGTTTCCCACTGAATGGATGTGCCATGATTTACATCACAATTCCTTTATTATTGTCATTCAAGTTATTTCCAATACTTCTCTAATATAAGAAATACTGTGATGAGCATCTTTGTATGAAAAGAAAGTCTTTTTTTTCCTTATTTCAGGGTATTCCCTTAGGCCGGATGCCCAGAGGGGAAACTTATGGGCTACAAGTTCCACTCTGCTTCCTGCTCTTTCTCACCAGTCTCTCTCTGTTTGGGTGGGATTTGGTCTCACTGCCTCAGGGACTTTTAGGCTCCTTCTGGGTAGTGGATGCATGTATCACTTGCTTGCTTTTTGGAAGTCCCTTTAAAACTGACTCTTGGCCAAGCCCAAAAGAACCGTAGTCCAAAAAAACAAAATATGTACAACAGAATTATAAGGAATAAAACTATAGAAGTGTGTCATGCAGTTAATTCATGAAAATATGTGCTTATATTTCTGGGGGGAAAAAAAGTGTATTCAGTCTTCATAAGCAGATGCTCCCCCCGCCCCCGCCACCACCTGAAATTCCCCTCTTATTCCATCTCAGTAATACTTTCTGGGTGACACAGTCAATATTTGGGAGCTCATGCTGAGATTTTTTTTTTAACTTTCTGCTGCCCAACACCTGGGAAGATGGAACCATCCCCAGAGCCCCTTCCTCTCATTCCCAGATTGGGTTTCCAAATGCCCCCAGACTATGGATCAAGGCAGAGGGCTGATGTGCTCCCTGACAGCTCAAAGCCTGAGGTCCCACTTGTCAGTGACCACTCTGGATTGGCTCCTCCCATCTCATACAACATCATGGGGTTCTTACTGGAAGGACAGGTCAGTGGGAGAGATCTGTTGTGGACATCATGGTTCTTTGCGGGAGGTAATAGGTCTGCAATGTCCTCCCATCACATTGACTAGAAAAACCAGCGTGAGAAGTTAGAGGAAGAACCAAGGGCCGTGGAGGCTTCAACCCTTCCTGAGCCCAGAGCCCTCTCTGGTATTCCTGACACACTAGACCACTCACTAGACCTAGGAAGGTTCTCAAAGGGCCTCCAGGCCTCCTCATTTGGGCTGGACTTTGCTGGACGTGTCCACCCCTCTCATGCTTGCTGGATGAAAGGACCAGCATGAACCAGGAGTCCCTGGAGGCCCAGCTCCAACACTGCACAAGTGTCTCCTCTCCCATGGCCCAGCCCGGCCCAGCCCCTCACCCCTTCCTTCCCTCCTTTCCTCTGGCCCCTCCCTGGGCTCCCCCCTCCTCAGGCACTTAACTCCAGGCCAGCAACACCTCCCGCCTCCTGTTTGCATCCTGGATCTTTCTTGAGTTGCTAATTCACCCACAATCAATAATTCTATTCTTTTAAAGAAATTACAGAATATTTCTAAGTATGCAGGGACGGGGGGCGGGGGGGGTTAAAGCACAGTGTGTTTCATTTTCGATTCGATGTGTTCTGGATTTAGAATTGCTGAATAATTCATTCCCGCTTAAAAAATAAACATACTATCTCTATGAGAAGTTGACTGGGGGCGGGGAGGAGCCTGGGGGCTTCATGAAGAATTGATTCCAGGGTCACAGACTTCTTGGGTTGGCAGCGTGAGAAAGAAACCGGGCGTCGGGGCGAGAAGCTTTCCTCCTTTCCATGGTTGGGTGGCAAGATGGTCTTGGCCAGGCTTGGAGGGGACACTGCTGGGTCTTAAAGCTTTCATGTGTCCTTTGAGAATTTCTCTGGTGTTCAGTCCTTCAAGGTACCCATCTCACTGCTGTTCTGCTCCTCCATCTTTCCCTTCCTCCGTCTCTCCCGTTCCCATCTCTCTGTTTATACCTCTATCTGCTTGACGATCTTTATGTCCCACTGTCCTTCCTTTCATCTGTCCGTCTCCCACTTTTTACCCACCCACTTAATCGTCTACCTATGTATTTACCTACCCTTAGCCATCTTCCCATCCAGCCAGCCAGCCAGCCAGCCCGCTATCCACTGTGTGAAACATGACCGTTTCTGAACTTCACAGTTTCCCTTTGTATTCTGTTGGGAGATTCAGGCAAGGAAATTACTGTCCATGTTACAAGGTGGTCATTTCCTGTTTGCTGCACCCCTCCCTCCGAGAAGTCAGGGCTTCTTTCTTCGTCAAATTCCTCTCTTCTTCCGGTCCTTCCTGAAAACTGATGAGCTAGGGTATCCTAAGGTGTTAATGGTGAACAGCAAGTCCACATACTTTCTAGACCCTTGGTTGTACACAGGAAGTGGAAGACCACAGAGAGAAACAGCCCCTCCCCCCCAAGTCATGCAGTGAGTAGTGACTCTCAGCTCTCACGTGAATGCTGCTGTTCTAGACTCATCCACGTCAGCTCCTTGGCTTGAGGAGCATTTTCTATGACATCTGGGTTCACGTCTTCCTGATCCATAGGAAACAACGGCAGATATGGTGAGTGAGGGCTTTTTTGGTGGGGATGGGGGTCTAAGTGCCCAGTGTCCCTTCTCAGTCCTCTGCATTTGGTCATTTGGGGTCTCTGGCATCAGGCTGCTTCTGAAGAACAGAAGATGGCGTAGTTAGAGGCAATCTAGGTGTGGCTCCAACTCCTGCTGCTACAATTTGATTTGGTTTGAGTGTCTCTCAAAGCTTCATGTGTTGAAATTGAATCTCCATGGGGAGGTATGGAGAAGGCAGAAGCTTAATCCAGCTGTGGGGTTTAGAGGCAGAACCTTTGGAAGGTGATGATTGGGATTTAGATGAAGTCCTCAGGGTGGAGTCTTATCATTGAATCTTGGTGACTCTATCAGAAGAAAGGGAGAGACCAGACAAACACCCCCACACAAGCACTCTCTCTTGACACACAGTGCTCTGTGCAGTCTCAGGACTATGTCAACAAGAAAGCCATTAGCTTTA
This sequence comes from Marmota flaviventris, assembly GCF_047511675.1. Taxonomy (NCBI): domain Eukaryota; kingdom Metazoa; phylum Chordata; class Mammalia; order Rodentia; family Sciuridae; genus Marmota; species Marmota flaviventris. The sequence continues at coordinate 21,661,168 of NC_092515.1, read as the reverse complement.
CTTTGAATATCCAAAACTGTGAGCCAAAATAAGCCTCTTTTCTTTATAAAGTAGCCTGCCTTAGTTGTATTTTATTGTAGTAATGAAAAACAGACACATATGCCATTCTTGTGGCCAATCCTCATCCTCAGCTTGGACACCTCAGCTGGGTATAGAATCTAGGAGGAGAGGCAGTAGGGGTGGTGGCCACAAAAGGGAGTTCGTCTGTAAGTCACTCAGTCAACCCTGAGCTGCTACTGACAGACTGTGGCGCTTCTTTGCGGCTGTTTGTTTGTTTGTCTGTAAAATGGAAAACAGGATGCTAAGCATTATTTGTCACATCTAGGGGCTGTTGTGGGGCACCAGCAAGAGCTTGTGCAGGATGAGAGCTATGGAGAGAACTTTCTGGAGTACAGAAGTTGGTGCCCTCAAACTGCAGATGGTTCCCCTGAGACTCCAATCCAATTCTCCTATTTGGGGGCATCCATTGTCCCCTCCCCACTCTCCTCCTGCAGGACACTCCAGTGGCCTGTTGGGGTGTGAGTGGGCATGGAATCCTAGAAGTGCCAGGTCTGGCATTGCCTGGGGTGTCCAATTCAGTGGACTGTGGCCTGGGTGAAGTGTGGCCCTGGCATTAAGTCCTGGCAAAAGACCAACCCAGATGTTACTTGTGAACAGCCTCCAGATGTTCCCAGTGTGGGGGCAAGCTGAGCCTTCGTCACGGGTGCTGGGTTGCCCTGCTGTGCCAACTATTGGACATGTGTCTGTTGGCTGTCACTCTTTTCTCAGGTGTCCCCTTCACAGCAAGGGGCTGTCCTTTCTCCGCTGTGATTCCACAGTGCATTCAGGGAGCTCGGAGTCCCACACCCCCCGACTGCACACCATATACCTTGTCTCTTCTCTGCTAAATCACAAACAGAAATTGAACTTAGGGTCACACATGAAGTCATGAGTGTAAGTTTATTTTTTACATGTGGAGTGTTCTTTATTTACAGTCGAAATCCCCTGAAGATTAAACTTTAAAAAGATTTAATAGTGCTGGGGTCAGATGGTGACCTCTTGCCATGCTCCAGGCAAGACAGCAAAGCTCAGAAATAGCAAAGTCTTTGAAGAGGCTCGGCAAGGAGGGCCGGCCCCGCTATGAGGAGCATGTTCCTGCTGGCCAGCCAGGGCTCCGTGCTGTTCTGCCAAGGCCCTGGAAGGAGGGCAGGGGCCTCTGAAAGTCCACCTATGAATCTGGTGGCCGGAGCCACACAAGGAGAGCAGGATGAAGGAAAGAGGATGCTGGTTTGGGGCTGAGAGTCAAAGCCAGAGCTCTCTGTATAGAAATGTCTCCCTTTTGCTCAGGGTGGGGAAAATGAGTCTCCTTCAGACAGATGGGCATGTCTCTTTGCCTTCTTCTCCAGGATCCTCTTAAGAGCTGCCCCTGGTGATTTCTGAGAAGAAGGCCTATGGATGGCTGTTGCTGCCCTTGCACGAGACATGGGCGTGTACCTCCATCTTTGGCACATGTAAGAGAAGGAATCTGCTGAATGAATGGACCTCAAAAGACATTTTTTTTCTTTTTTAAACTGGGAGACTTTTCTTTTAAACTCTTTTATTTTTCTTATGCAGTTTTGGTCTCGTGTTCACTGACAACCTTTTGTTAAAGGACAATAATACGTTGGAGTGAAGGCAAGAGGAGTGCACATCCTCTGTGGCTGGATTTTGGGTGTAAAACTCAAGCTCAGGGCCTTGGATTTACACCCAGCTGCGAATGACTGAGGCCGGTTGCCACAGCTGAACCCTGCCCTGGCCGGTGTGGTTCATCCCATCTCTACTTCCTCTGGGAATCCGGGCTCTTCTCAGTGAGCAGTTATTTTATGAGCAAAGTGGGGTGTTTTCCAGGCCTGCATTTGATTTTCACTTACAATTATCTCCACATAAGACTTCAATTTTAGATTTTGAATTGGAGACACATGAACCCGGCTCTGCATGTTAAAAGATCAGTGACAAAAATCACATGACATTTGCATGCCGTAATTGCTCCCCCCCCCCCCCCCCCCGCCCCCCTCAGCAGGCTTTGTCTGGAAGTTCTAGAAAAGACCTGCACGAAGTGGCCATTCACCCTTTGTTTGGGGGCAGCTTTTGAGATTTCAGTTTGGGTTTGGGTTTCTTTGCGTTTACACCTAAATTCCCCCTAGGTGAGGCACGTTTATTTTTAGTTATCTTCAGACCACACCCTTGGAACCCCTAGACCCTTGGTCTCCATCTCTGCCACCCCCTGTGGCATGAGCTGTGGAATTTTTATCCTTTGGCCAACGCTTTGTCCTCTGATGGTGGAATTAACAGTCATACGACTTTTAAGGACGGAGGGTAGGTTTTCCCTATCATGAAGGCTTCAACAATGAACTTGGACTACTGGTCAGTAGTATGAGTGAGCAGAATTGGCCTGGGCTCCTTGATCCTTTATTTTTAGCACGGATGGATGGACCAGATTTTTTTTTTCCAGTGTTGGGGTGGAACCCAGGGACTTTTACATGCCAGGAGGACAGTCTACCACTGAGCTACACCCCCAGCCCTGGTCAGACATTTCTGTGCCATTTCCTCTTCTCTCCATTGAGGGAGAACACTGTTTTGTGGGGCTAGAGAGGATGACTCGAACTAATGCCTGCAATGTGCCTAGCACAGTGCCTGGTGCAAAGTAAAAAAACCCTCTGTGCCTAATTAGCAAGATGATCATCACTCAAATATTAGCTGAGCAGCAAGCAATTAGGTGGCATTCTGTGTGCTCAGCTCTAGGGAACTCCCCAGCAGGCGTGGACAGTCATTGCCCAGCTGCAGTGACCACAAGGCCTGAAGAAGTCAGCAGGGAAATGCTTTCTGAATCTCCGGACGCTCATTGAGAAACAATCTGAGACTTTGTGAGAGCCTAGCAGGGCCACGGCTGCCAGAGGGCAATTTTAACTTCTGTGTGGTGCTCATGTCCCTATCACAGCAAAACCTCTGCAGCCTCCAACCAGGCACCAAATAAACCCATGTGTTGGTAGGAAGGATCTTTGTGTAACCTATTCTCTGGGCTCTGTGCTGCCCTTGATCTGCACTCAGAACTCGATGGGAGTTCTCTACAATGGCCAGAGGGGAGGACTTGGCTCTTAATGATCGCTTATTCAATAAATAGTGATGCATTATTCTGGCTGTCCACGTAGCCTTAACTAATCACCCAAGTTCCGTTGGAATCGTTTTGTAATGCAAATAGTTATTTGTACCACATGTGTGCTTCAGAAATAAAGGTCTGATCTGGTGACTCCATCCCATCGGAGGGAGATCTGCTTGACCCAGTGTGTGCTGGAGGAGACGAGCATGCCTTTCTCTGGAAAAATCATTGCATGTTCATAGACGTGAAAAGAGATTTTTTTCTTTGGGGTTTTTCTCACAGCTCCTGCTCTTGAAGTCACCATCTCCAGGTATTTGTTGTGCTTTGGATCTAGTGGTGACCTTTGAAAATTAGGGTCCATCAAGAGGTCCTTGGAAACGGTGACCGCTTTAATTTTGCTGTTCTCGATTTTTCTCTCTCTCTCTCTCACCTCTTCACTCTTTTCCCTGCCCCTTGCAACAGTAGAATTAGTGAGCATTATCGGAGAGAGAAATGAGAATTGTAGAGAGAGAAGCACTTAGGCAAGGGGAGCTCTTTTGGACCTTAGGAAAATGGATCTTATTCCAGGGCTGGCTTTTGTGAGGTCCGCATATCAAGAAGGCCAGCGGCTTTACGTGAGAGGTACCTTAGCAGTCAGAAGGGCTGGCTCAGGGTCCCTCTCGGGCCTCTCAGTAGACCAACACCTGTCCTAAGCCACATCTGAGAACATGGGCCACACAACTGCAAGCAAGTAGAACAGAGCCTTATTGAGAAAAGCCCGAAAGGACCGGGGCAATCAGCTTACAGGGAATATTTTTGCTTGGTAGGAATGTGGCCCTGCTTGCTGAAAGCATATCCTTTGCACAGGGAACACACATAATCCGAGGCCAACTTTGCCCTTTGAGTAAAAATAGGCTTAGCTGGAATTTTGGAGGTGGGGGGCTGGGGAATGGGAGGTGGGAAGGAATCTATTTCAAGCCTGTCCGACTGAATATCTGTGTATAGACTGAGTCAACAGAGTTCTGTTTTGTATAGTGAGTGGGACCAGCTAACAGAAGAAACACCCATAAAAATGGTGATTAGGTTAATTTAAGGGAGCACTTAACTATGGCTCATATAAGCACTTGTTGGAGTTATGTTTTGGAGAATTTTGGAAGGCCAGGGATGGTACAGACACATGTTTATCAGTTCTACTCTCCTGCCTGCATCCCTTTGGTGCTGCTATAAGTTTCTTAGGGCCATGTCAATATTTCCATTAAAACACACATTTTTTAATGGAGATTTATTACGGTGACAGGATATTTTGCTCTGGGGGCATAACGTAACTTATTGGGTCTATACTTGGGGGAGATGCTTTCTCTACCAAATTTCTGAAGAAAAATCAAAATTGATTTGGGCGTTATTGAACCGCACTACTTGATTTTCAAAAAGTATTGATTGAGCAGAATAGACTAAAATTTTATAATATAATACGTTTTGGGTGATGTTTTATAATCTCATGACTTAAATCAGATGCTGTATTTGAAAGTGCTTACCATTATTCCTGGTATACAGTAAGCATTCCATAAATACCGCTTTGGTTCTTTTACTTCGATTACTTCTACCACCACCACCAGTACCCATCTACTAAGTTAGGTAAATACTGAGTACCATATTGCATACGTTATTTATCAGAATGATAGGAGGTTCTGGGTGCCCACAGGTTGAATATTAATTGTTCTAAATCTGATCTTACGTAGGTTTGTGGCCAATAGTATTATATTACGATGAATTTGGTGGTTTACACAGCTTGGATGAAAAATTGCAGAAATGGGGCAGAAGCCCTCTCTTGAGAGAGTCAGTTTCTTGCATGCTGTTGTTTGTGGGCATAGCCTGCTTAGGGGCCCGTTTAGTTTTTCATCTATCTTGGCTTTTCAGTTTTCTGGGCTTGGAAGTGGGGAATTGGAGGGACTCAGAAGACCATGACTTTGGAGCTGGGAAATGGGAGGAGGCCTGGTTCAAAACCTTGCTTTGCCACCAAAGAGATTTGGAGAAGACACATTGCAATTCTGGGCCCGTGTTCCTGTTTCCAGGAGTTAAACTCCAAAGCTCTTGCATTCTGACATTTGGACTCTGAGATCCTGTCTATGAAACACCACTGGTGAGCTGGCTTCATCGACCCTCACCTTCTCTGAAGATGTGGCCACTACAGGCTTGGGCTCGCTCAGGATTAGAAAAGGATGGAAGCAAGTGACCAGGTGACTTCCAGTTATTGCAGTAAAGCCCATTTCCCAGCCCTGAGGGTTCTCTGCTTGTGGGTCCATGAAACCCTTGCTTGAGGCACGGCAAAGTTAGGCCCCTTGATTCTCAAAACATAGCCACACTCCTCTGTTTGCATAATTGCACGTCCCGTCCCTCCTGCATTTCCATTTCCAGAAATTAACTGGGAAGATGAGGATCAAGATCACTGACACCAGTAAACCAAAGTTTTGTTGGTCTTCATGAGGGATTATCACTTCTGATTGGATAATTCCCGAATACCATGAAGAATCTTAGATCTTTCTTATCCGTGCTCTTGTTAGTGTCCCCCATTATGGATAATGCTTATTTCCAATCACAGTTCTTTGCAAAGTTTGTGGAGGGTATCTGTGTGAGGAAGTCATTCCTGACCCTGAATTTGGGAATCCTTGTTTCACTTGGAGTTTCTGACATCATTGACCCAGAGTTTCAAGGTCATGCATCCAACAGGCTGAACTCCACTTCCTGACCTTCTCACCTCTAGTAACTTGTCTTTGACTTGACCTTGGCCACCCAGCCCATAGCTTCACCCAGGCTTGGGAGTGACTGACACCTGCATGGCCTCTTGACATCTTCTCTTTACCCATCACTTGTTCCAGCCACCTCTGCCTTTTCTTGCAATTCACTTTCTGTGATGGCTCGGCTGTTGGATCATGGGTGTCCTCACTGTGGACCCTTCTGCTTCTTTCCTTTCCCTAGCACCTTGTCTTCCTGTTGCTCTTCACCTCACCTAGATGTTCAGTCACTTCCTTGGGCCCCTCCTCAACACCCTTGGCTTTTTTTCACTATGAATCTGTGGCCACACTGAGTGCCACAGGTCACTCAATGTCCCACGAGTCTGCCATGTTTCTCTAGGGCTTTCCCTCCAAAATGGTCATGATGTCCTTTATGATATTTCCTCTGCCTGCTGCTGCCATCTGCATGAGGCAGTGGAAGGTCTCTGGGGTCTTCCTCCTCCTGCCTCCACCAATCCACAAGTCCTCTGGCTCTGGTCTTCTCTGCCCTGCCCCGGGGTACCAGAGGCCAAGCCCTTCTCTCCTGCTTGGAAGTGGGCCTCCCTGGGAGCCTGCATGTGGACACCCTCTGCTGGCGTCCACACTGCCCACACTTGACCTCTTCCTTCGTCCCAGGACAGTCCTTTTCCCCCACCCTTATGTCCCAACCTTAGCTGGTTCTCCTCTTTCAGACTTTGGCTGCAATGTCCTCTCCTGAGAAAACCCTTGCTTGACCTCCCTCTGTAAAATCAGCCTTCCCCAAGTGCTTGGTGTCTCTCACCCTACTTACTTTACAATGCCTGATCATAAGGTGTCATTATCTCAATTATTTTTCTACTTACTATTTTCCCCTTTCCATAAATCCCATGAGGGAAAGGGCCAAGTACGGATTCTTCTTTTCTGTAGCCCAGAATCTAGTACAATACCTGATATGTAAGAAGCACTGAAAAAGTATTTGTTAAGAAAGAGCTTGCTTCTGTGATCCAGGAGCCTTGCTTACGAGCCTCCTCTCTGGTTGCAGCCCCAGTTTTATCCCTAGAGGACTGTGGATTCCAGACAGAGAAGTCTGGGGTTCCCCTGGATCCCCACCTGGTCCTGTACTCCCAGGTAGGGTTGAGATGGAGGTGAGGTCAGGCCAGGTGGAAGCTGCTGATGGGACAAGTGGTAAACAAGGGGACACTGAAGTGCTGAGCAGGAAATGTCCCTTGAGCTTCTGCCAGGGGGAAGGCTGGGGTGGAGATCGTGTGTCCATATGGGACACCAAGCAGGGTTTGTCCTCTGAGATCAACATGGCTCTGGGGCCTCTGGTCAGGAGGGTCTTCTTCATCTTCCTGCCTGGTGCTGTCTCTGTGTCCCAGGACAGGGTCCCACTATCAACCTTCTGCTTCTTGTCTCACCAGCCGTGTCCACCTGGCCTGACCTCCCCCACTCCTGAGTCCTACCTGTGAAAGGTGAGCCATGACTCTGCCCGAGGAACATCCACCCACCAGCCAGTTCCCCACTGAGACGAACCCCAGACAAACCACCCCACAAATTAGTGGACTGTGTCTGTGTTGACACATCTATTCTCACCCTAATGATATGTTTATTTAACTGATGACTGCTGTCCTCATTAGGGACTCATTGTTGAGCCTGGAATAGTGATTATTTTTGCTGATATTCCTTTTCTGCAAAGATGATTTTTTAAAAAATCACTCTTTTGGTGTGCTATGAATCCTTAATGAGGATAGTTAAATTTAAAAGAAACCCCCAAACCGCCCTTCAGGTTGAAAATAGAAGTGACTGCACAAGCAGGCTGCTAATTTGCTGATTATTGATGGACACGATGGTGACACACCTTCAGCTTTCAGTAAGACGAGAGGTCCCTTCAGAAGGACACAGTGGCAGCCCATCCAAGAAGCAGCTCAGCCAATGGGAAGGGAGAGCTTGGGGTCCCACATCATCCTTTTCCCTTTCTGGTTGGAATAATGATAATGACTTCCAAACTGGACCCCCAAACGGTGTGACTCTGGGGGAGTGGGTGGAGAAAGATGTCTACAAAAGCTCATTAGCCAAATGCCCAGAAAGTCAATTAATGAACTTACCCACCCCTAAAATCTAACTTTCTTATTTAGAATTCTAATCGAATTTCCATGTGTGAGGTGAGTCCTAACTTGCTGCTTCTCAGACCAGGACAATAAGTCCCCCAGAAGAGCAGCATCTTGGCTAACTCCAGGGATGGGATGTCATATTAGGACCTGACATTAAGGCTTGCATTTCCCTGCCCTTGGTGGGGAAGACACATTTCCCCTCTGCGCCTCTGTCTTCTCATCTGTGGACTGGGCCTAAGAACTCTGGCCTGTCCCCTTTTACAGAGATATATTTGAAGAGGTAAGGACCTTGACAGTACTGTAGGAAGCATTACACGGTGGCCCGGAACACAGCGATGCTGTTATTCATGATCAGATTCCAAAAGCCTTAGCCCAAGGAACAACCAACCCCTAGAGATCTCCATTCATTAAGCAGAGGATCAGGAGAGGCAGGGAGAGTGACAGTGTCACAGAGGAAGCAGGTGAGGTCGTAACTTGGAAGATTTTGCACCAGGTGGGACGGAGCTGGACTGCGGACCTGGTTATTGGTTCTGACCCTGTCATCTATTAGCTGTGTGACCCTGGGCAAGTCCTGGGACCTCCTGGAGGTTTAGTTTTATCACCCAATAATAGGGTTATAGTGACATCAAATAATCGTGCAGTAGGGGACTCAGTCACATCTTAAATCCCAGCAATGCAGGCTGCTCCTGCCGCTGTTGTGACTCTAGTAGGTGTAGGTGCTGCCTGGCCCACCCGTGTGTGACTTCTCTCCCCTTCTGGTCTTCAGGGTCCTGGCCACACCCCTCCTTACTCCTTGCATGACGCACGTGTCCAGCGGGTGCTGAGTTAGAGAGCAGGCATCTGGTCACCTGAGCTGCCCCAGCAGCTGGCCCCCTTCCCAGAGCCTGGTGCACCTCCTCCCTGGCCTCTTGGCTCCTGCTCTCTAGGTCTGTCCATTTCCCCTCAGCCAGCATGTGTTGAGAAGCTGTGAGTGCCACTTGGGTCTGCCCTTGGGTCTGGACAGAATCATCCTAATGGAGCTGTCCCCAGGTCCTGGTCCTCAGAACATTTCTGAAGCTCACTAACCATCAGGATTTAAGGCTTGGGCTTGCTCTCTTTGTCCTGCGCACATTCCCTCCACCAGCAGGTCAACATGGGGCTGTCCAGAAGTTGCCTACAGCCACGAGGTGGGACAGAGTCCATCAAAGCATGGCACTAAACAAAGCTCTCCTGAATGCAGGTCAGGGGAGGCAGAGCCACGGATGGATGCGATGCATCTTTTTAGTACAGACTGTGTGTGTGAGGTGAGGCCTGGCGGCAGTGAACTTGACGTCTAGCTGGAAAGATGGATGACCTATTTACTGGTGTATTTGTCACTGATGCCTTTTAGAAGTTGTACCTCAGGAGGGCAGGGACAGTGTCTGATCCTTCACTGTTGTTTCTCTGGTACCCGGTACACAGTAAGTGCTCAGTTAGCCTTTGCTGAGTGAATGAATAAATGAATGAATGCATGGAACACCTGGAATGATGCCTTGCCAGCTATGGAAATTCAGGGTCTGGTAAAGGTCCCTCCAGCTTTGGGCAGTGGAAGTCTTCTTAGGAGAAATTGCTCCAGGAGATCTTTGAATCCTGGCTGGATTGGATTGGAGGAAAGGAGGAGGGGGAAGGCTTGCCCGGAAGGCAGGGTGGGATGGGCAAAGGCAGACAGGTAGGCCTGAATAAGGTGTGCCTGGACCTGGACTGAGCATGCCCCAGGGAGCCTTGGAGACCATCTTTGAAAGGTCTGTAGAGGCCAGGCTGGAGAGTCCAGCTGTGACCCCTGGTGTTATTTTAGGGTGGTGGCTTCTTCATATTTAATTATGAATGAAATTGCATTTGAAGAAGGCAGCTGATGATGGCCTGTGGTTATGCTGTGTGGGCTGCTTTCAAAATAGCTCACCCCAAACTTCATTAGTGATTAGTTCGAGGAAAGTGCAGCCTGACCCGCCAGCATTTTTTTCATATCATCGGTGTCCGAGCTGTTTGAACTCAGGGAAGGGCGGCTGGTGGCCTTGTGGGACATGAGGCATCTCTGCCAGGCCTATTCCTGGGGACCTCAGGACTCCTCAACAGTGGCCAGGTTCTTGCTCCTTTGTAATTCTTTGCCCCTTGGGTTTGTCCTCTTTCCTAACATTCCAACTTGGGCCACCCAGAGGAGAGCTTGAGAGCAGCCCTGCCAGTGGCTCCGTGTGGCCAGCAACGCCAGGACTGGCACTGCTCACTCTCCTGGCCTGCAGACTCGGGCTGCTGAGCCGAATGGCTGGTGTCCCCAATCTCCTGACTTCTCCTAAATATGGTCAGTGTTTGCAGTAGCTCCTGCCGCTGTCTGCATCTGTGTGAACTGTAGATTTCGGCTTGGCCACTCCTTTAGCCAGGCCTGTCCTGGCCACCCTCCCTTTGCAGGACTTAGGATAAACCCTCATTATCATCGAGATTAGCCTTAGCGAGAAGTACACATGGGCTGGCAGCAACGGCACCCAGAGCTTTACAGAGCACAACATGCAGTGTGGGTCCCAGTTCTTCCTCTGGGAGCCCACCCCTGACACTGGCCAGCGCCAGGGCCAGCAGCCCAGGGAGCATCCCCAAAGGAGGAGGTCTCCTCGTTTCCTGCATAAGCAACAGAGCCATCACTGTTAGAGGAGGCTGCTTGGGGTTGTTCTAGGCTCTGATGTTCCTGTTTGACCTTCAGGAAAGTGTGTAACCTTTCGGAGCCTCTGTTTCCTAATATCTGTGTAGTGGGGATAAAGTGAATGATAGAATTTACAACAATAATATATAAAACATAAAGAACTTAGCACTGGGCTGGGCTCCCAGCAAAAGCTCACTTGGTGATAACCATGTTCCTCTATTGATGATGATGATGATGATGATGATGGTGATGATGATGGTGATGATGGTGATGATTGGTGATGATAGACCATGTGGCATGGTGGCTAAGAGAAAGGAGCCAGGCAGTCTGGGATTGAATCCTAATGCTCTCACTGCCTGGTTATTTAACCTTGGGCGAAT